>NC_136490.1:132342381-132437381 GCF_053919585.1 Euprymna scolopes | reverse complement strand
AAGGTCAGGAGAGTAGGGAGGATGGGGAAAATTTCATAACCACACATCGTGCTTCTGATCTGGTAACATGCAAGTTGTGGACCGGAGCGTTGTCCTGCAGGAGGAGGGTACCTTTGCTGATCTTGCTCCGCCTCTTGATTTTGATAGCCTCCCTTAATTTCCTCAAAAGTGAAGCATAATAGGCTCCTGTAATTGTGGTACCCTTTGCCAGGAAATCTGTCATCACTACTCCGTCCTGGTCCCAGAAGACTGTGAGCATGACTTTGCCAGTGGAGGGCTGCACCCTTGCCTTCTTTGGAGGTGGGGAGTCCAAGTGCTTTCACTGCATTCACTGGGCTTGTGTCTCTGGATCATAGTGATGGACCCAGGTTTCATCCTGTGTAATCAGTCTTTTGAAAAACTTTCACTCATCTTCTTGGCACATCTCCAAATTTATCCTCGAGCACTCGACGCGTTCTCGCTTCTGGAATGGTGTGAGCAACCTGGAAATCCATCTGTCATACACCTTATGCATATGCAATTGGTCATGAATGATAGTTTCCACAGACCCTGTACTAATCTTGACATCTTGGGCTATTTGGCGAATAGTAATGCGCCGATCTTCCAAAATGGCAGCCTCAACTTGACGGACAGATGCCTCATCAATGGCAAAAGGGGGCGACCAGGTCTAGGAGCTGTTTCCACAGACTTCCGGTCATGTTTGAATTCACGATGCCAGCGTTTTACAAGGTCAAATGATGGGACATTATCACCATCAGTTTCTTTCATTTCATGAAAAGCCTCCTGTGGTGTGCGTCCTTTACAATACAGAAACCGGATCACTGTTTGACATTCAACAGGATCCATTTCACACCTGACTCCGTTCAAACACCTGTAAAACAGAAACCACAATTAGTTCAGCGCTGTCATTTGCCACATAACCCGTAGAGATATAAATCATTGCACATGCAAAATTTCAGCTAGATCAGACAACTGGAAGTGGGTCAGGGGCATTACTTATTGCACGCCTCTCGTATCGGTTGTATAAGACGACTGCTAAATCACAAACCCTCGTTTGTTTAGCTTAGGCTAGAGATTGCAACATTCGCTATCTTATGAAATATTGTTTTTTGAAGATGATTTTTTAACTTTAATGATAGTTTAATGGTATATATATATATATATATATATATATATATATATATATATATATATATATATATATATATACATCAGAATACTGAGGTGAATAGAATCACAGATTATTAAATACTGTGGTATCAAGTTTTACAAAATATTTTATATAAGACAATATTTTCATATTTTTTCCATTGAACTATATATATATATATATATATATATATATATATATATATATATATATATATATATATATATATATATATATATAGGTGATATATGAGGTAGAGACATCTCCAGGGAGGACCCTGATTTACCCTATATGCGCTTTCGGGTTACACTTGTTTACACCACAGCATTTATATTTGCCCTCTTTGGCCCCCACAACAGAGGAGTTACTATCTTTAAGAGCATATTTGAGAAAATTGACCACATCTAGTCTGCTTATCCTTCGGCCAACATTCACGTCTGTGGTGGCTTCAATGTTCACAATGTGGAATGCTTAACCCACTCAAACAAGACAGATGATTAGGGGAGGTTATGTCACGATTTCTCTATAGCTTATGACCTCACTCAGATTGTACAAGAACCCACCCGTGTGCCTGATACTGACAGTCAGTATGCAAGTTTCCTAGACCTGTTTCTCACAACTTGACCTGAACTATGTTCATCTTTCGTTTTATCACCACTTGGATCTTCCGACCACTCGGTTGTATCAGTTAAGACAAAAACTAAATGTAATAGGTTCTCAGACGTACCTCTCTATTGTACTGTATATCTATACTCTATGGCTGACTGGAATAGTTTTCGTACATTTATTACCGATCTTTTTTTTATTTACATTTTCACCCCAAACAAGGCACATTGCCACTTTGGTGTAGAGGGCTAATATCAGGGGCAGCAACTACTGGGATACTATGCAGGAATTTGGGCAGCAAGATGTTGGTTCATGTTACACTTGAACTTCTGCATGTCAGTACAGTTGGGGAAGCAGTGACCTGGAATGGAATTCCAAAGTCTAGCGGTTCTGGGGAAGAAACTACTGGAGTAGAAAGATCTTTTACATCTAGGAATCTCTACAGTGTGGGGGTGGGATTTAGCAGTCTGTCGGGTCGGTCGAGGGGGTTAACGTCGTGGGGGCACAAGTGCTTGCAGTTCGTCAGAGCATTCGCCATTAAAATACTTGTAGAACAGGCAGAGGGATGCAACGTTTCGTCGATGGGACAGAGGCTGAAGCTTAGATGCCAATTCAGGGCCTATAAGATTTGCGACTCTCTTTTGAACCTTTTCAAAGAGCGAGAGACTAGTAGCCGATGCACCAGCCCAAATATGACAGCAATATCCATACATGGGCGAATGGTTGCCTTATAGAGGTACAGGATACTTTCGGGTGTTAGTAGTTTTCTAGCACGGTAGAGAGAGCCCACCTTCCTTGCAGCGGCCCTGGCAATGCCCTCGATGTAATTGTTCCAACTCATGTTTCCTGTGAACGTTAGGCCAATGAGCTTGAAAGACGTACTCTCAGATAAAGACTCGTTGGCCATTGCTATAGGTGGTAGAGAAGGTTTCTTGTAATTATTGAATGAAACTAGTTTAGTCTTGGCAGCATTGAACGTGACCATCCATTTTTGTCCCCATTCCACTAGAGATTGGAGGTCATCGTCTAGTGTTTCTGACATTTCTGCATTCTATGTTTAAAAATAATGTGTCGCCTATAGTATCAGACCTAAAGGAATGGGTAATTGTAGGTATAGACTGCTTTATACCCTCCAAAATATTTCAGCAAAAACCTAACAGCCAACCGTGGTTCTCTCCATAATGCGCTGCTGCCATTGCGCACAGAAATCGCTATTTCCATTGCTTCCAACGTTATAGATGTACTGAGACTAAAGCCGTTTTCAGGACTGCCAGCAACCACTGTAAAAGAGTAATAAAAAACGAGAGAGAATTGTATGCTCAGTTCGTTAAGTCCAAAGTAGCTGAGCAGAGGTTTTGTTCCAAGCAGTTTTGGCAAATAGCAAACAGGGTTCTGAACAGAAGCGTATGTTCTGTCCCAACCATTATCAATGAAGCTTAGATAATCTCATCAACATCAGACAAAGTCAGACTTTTGCCATGAACTTTGCAGCTAATTTTACCCCTTGCGACCAAGGCCATCAACTTCCCTTATTTCTACCTGTATCAGAAAACACGCTAGGCGTGATGTTTCCAAGCTAATCAAAAATCTTGATTCCAGTAAAGCAACTGGCCCTGACGGCATTTCAATTATAGTGTTGAAAAAACTTCAACCAGAACTTGCTCCCATACTTACAAAGCTATTTAAGCGTTGTCTTAAGGATAATTGCTTCCCAACACCCAGGAAAACCTCATCAGTATTCCCTGTATTTGAGAATTCAGGTGATCGGTCATCTTCCTCTCAGTACAGACCAATTAGTCTCCTGTGCGGCATGAGTAAGTTGCTGGAATCTTTGTTAAATGGAGTAGTCAACTATCTCAGCAAAATAATCTTCTTGGTGACATACAATACGGTTTCTGTTCTGCTAGATCTACAGCAGATGTGCTGACGGTTATATCTCATAGGATTAGTGAATCTCTTGACGGTGGCTCCTTTCTAGGGCAATTGCTCTTGACATATCTAAGGCTTTTGATAGAGTATGGCATAAAAGTCTACTTTATAAGATATCCAGCTACGGTATAGCTGGAAATGTTTTCTCGATTATTAAATCATTTATGTCAGATAGATTCATAAGAGTAGTAGTTGATGGGCAAAAATCAGAAGCTCACAGTATTAATGCTGGAGTCCCCCAGAGATCCATCCTGGGCCCAACTCTCTTCCTGATCTACATCAATGATCTTCCAAATAACATCCTAATATCATTCGTTGACACTTATGCTGACGACACTACCATCTATGGCAACACATCGAAGGCTGTAAATGACAAAGTTCTCTCTGATCCTCTCTCTCTCTCTCTCTCTCTCCTTTGATCTTGCGCACGTGGTACAATGGGGAAAGCGGTGGCTGGTTACTTTGAATGCTTCTAAAGCCAAGCTCTTATCTTTACATCATCACCGCTCTGGTCCTCATCTGGCATCAATTGAAATGAATGGCTCTCGTCTTAGGGAGGCTGCATGTTTTGACAAGCTTCTGGGTTTTATCTTTACTCCTGATCTGAAATGCAACACATGGAAAAAAAAAGTGGTGGGGTCCTTCTACTGCTCCAGTAGATATCTCACTCCTGATGCAATTCTCTATCTATATAAATGCTAGGTACGGTGAATGATGGAGTACTATTGCGACATCTGGGCAGAAGCTGCTAGAAGAACAAATTTAATGAGGGATGCCCTTTTCTCTTTCCTAAAACCTCTTTCCCACAGAAGAGACGTTGCGAGCCTGTCTTTGTTTTATCGTTATTTTCCTGGCAAGTGCTCGCCTGAGCTTCAATATATGGTCCTCCCTTCTCAAACTTTCACGAAAAACACTCGTCTACCTGAAAACACTATCTTTATCGTATAAACTCTCTTGCATTTTCCTGCTTTCTAGCTTACTACAATTTGATTGTCTTCCACTGTAAACAAGTTCTTGGTGAATCATCCCTCTAAGTAATCTAATTTACAAACTTTCAACTACTTATCGTCCATTTTTCAGTCAAATCTAACGATGGCCTTCTCTAGTTGGGGCCATCGCGATGCACTAGGATGAAGCTTTACATACCTCTTCGCAGTGTCTAAGTTCACAATGCATACTAGTGCAGATTGCACTGTAGAGAACCTACTTTTGATTTTACAAATTTATTTTACATATAATGTCTTTCATTAAATTTTACAATGCAAAGTCAAATATCATGCCTTAGTTGTGCCCTAAACAGAAACATTCATTTCCAACACGCCCCTGTTATACAAAAGAACTTACTGTTGATTTTATATGCCTGGTCTTTCTGCTTGTACGATGATAATGGCTTGCAAATTAAGTTCAAAATGAAAAAAGCAAGTATCATGGTATAATTGTGCTCTAAACAGAAGCATTCATTTCGAACGCATCATTGTCTTATGAAATACTGTTTATTTTATATGCCAAGCCTTTCAGCTTGTGTGGTAATAAAACTTCTCAAAAGCACTTGTGATGTTAGCCTGTATGAGATGCTCACTTAGTCAAAATCGCGTCTCTTTTTTCATCGGATTATTTCGATTATCGATTATCGAAACATATCGAAGACATTCCGATATAAAACCGATCTAAGAACACTACCAGGTACATAAAGTATTTCGTGTAAAATTTCATAAAAATCGGCTTAGCAGTTTTCGAGTACATAGGAAACAAACACACAGAGACACACACACATAGAGTGCCCTTTATATGATAGTAGATAGATAGATAGATAGATAGATAGATAGAAACACACACACAAATATATATATATATATATATATATATATATATATATATATATATATATATATATATATATATACATACATACATATAGTGACATGCAATATGGTTTCCGCTCTGCAAGATCTACAGCAGATGTGCTAACGGTTATATCTCATATGATAAGTGAATCTCATGACAAAAGCTTCCTTTCTAGGGCAATTGCTCTTGACATATCCAAGGCCTTCGATAAGGTATGGCATAAGGGCCTACTTCACAAGATTTCCAGCTTCGGTATCACTGGAAATGTTTTCTCAATCATTAAATCATTTCTTTCCGATACGTTCATAAGAGTAGTGGTTGATGAGCAGAAATCATAAGTCCACAGTATTAATGCTGGAGTCCCTCAGGGGTCTATCCTGGGCGCAACTCTCTTCCTGATCTACATCAATGATCTCCCAAAACATATACTTAAATCATTCGTTGACATCTATGCTGATGACACGACCATCTATGGCAACATATCAAAGGCCGTAAATGTAAGTTCTCTCTAATTCTCTCTCCTCTGATCTTGAGCGCGTGGTACAGTGGGGGAAGAGGTGGCTGGTCATTTTTAATGCATCCAAAACCAAGCTTCTATCTTTACATCATCAACGCTCTGATCCCAATCTGGCATCAATTGAAATGGATGGTTCCCGTCTTGGGGAGGCTCCATGTTTTGACAAGCTTCTGGGGTTGACCTTTACTCCTGATCTGAAATGGAACACGTACATCAGGTCTCTTGCCAAGGACGCTGGGAAAATGGTGGGATCCTTCTACCGCTCCAGAAGATATCTCACTGCTGATGCAATTCTCTATCTGTATAAAAGCCAAGTACTTCCAAGGATGAAGTACTGTTGCCACATCTGGGCAGGAACTGGTGAAAACAGCCTATCCTGCCTTGACAGAGTACAAAATAGACTTCGTGGGGGATGGCCTTTTCTCTTCCCTACAACTTCTCTCCCACAGAAGAGACATTGCGAGCCTATCTTTGTTTTATCGTTATTTCCATGGCAGGTGTTCGTCTGAGCTCCAATCTCTGGTCCCCTCCCACGCAATCTTTCACGAGAAACACCCATCTGGCTGAAACTACTGTCAATAATTTTCCCCACTCTTTATCTGTGCCTAAATCCAAACGTAGATTCCATGAGCAAAGCTTCTTTCTTAGAACTGCACGCCAGTGGAACTCTCTGCCGCTTGCCTGTTTCCCACCTGACTACAACTTGGATGTCTTCAAGTCCACCATAAACAAACTCCTGACAAACCGCTGCCTTAAGTAAGACATTCTATCAAATCTCAAATACTAATGATTACTACAATACTATCTCATTGATTACTGTACACGCAATAACCCTTATCCCTGAGTGGCCTTCGGGCCTTGATAAGTGGTGACCCCTATATATATATATATATATATATATATATATATATATATATATATATGACAGAAAAAAATAGAGACCCATAGAAACAGTTTATTTCGATAAACATTTAATTGATAGAACAAAATCGAAAATATCAAATTTAATAACTAATACTTGGTTGACATTCCCTTTGCTGCTTTTAATGATAGGATCCTTCTGATCGTAGCACCAACCAGTTGACGAATATTATCTTGTGGAATTTCTTGCCATGTATGACGCAATAATTCTAAAATTTCAGGCTTAGAAGATGGCTTTCTTTTATATTTTGTTTAAGGTTTCGGTCTAATATGTCCAAAAGATGTTCAATTGGGTTCATATTCGGGCACTAACTTGATCATGGAGGTTTATTAATCCAATTTTAATTCAACCAATGTTGTGCCGCCCTAGCAGAGTGAGAAGGGTCTACGTCTTCTATAAATAGGGAGTTAACATTGTACATTTGATCACTTGAGAATATTGGTAGAAAGTTTTTCATGTAATATTCAAACATATTTAGCAAATCGTAACTCATCAGAGAAAATGGCATTTGTCCAAAGACGTTTTAGGTTTCTCCACCATCTCAAGAATCCAATATTTTCTGCGCTTGATATTGACAGGATAAAGAAGAGGTTTCCTTCTCGCAGCTCTAGCATAGTAGCTCAGCTTGTGAAGCTATCTGACAGATATTTTGGGACTTACACCAGCTTGTGTTGTAATGCAAGAGGCTTTGCACCGAGGATCCTCTTCAACATTTCTTTTCACAAGACGCAACGTTCTTTCAAAAGGGCTGGGGGCGACCTGGATAAGTTTTCGTGCACTCTTTGTCCTCTCTAGTGAACTACACGATCACTCTATTAACAATAGAAAGGGATATTGGCAGATTTCTTGCTATTTTGCGTTGACTAAGACCATCTTCATGTTGACCCATGATTCGACCTCAAAGAAATTCTGATAGGTTTGATGCTCCTTTGGTCCGTGGCATGGTTCAATGGTGTTAAATACCTGAGTTATTTCAGCACTATTCTTATCTGTAAATATAAATAAGCATATATTAATCTTGGGAAAAATATTTATCTGTGTCTATTCTTTTCTGTCATGTGTGTGTGTGTGTATATATATATATATATATATATATATATATATATATATATATATATATATATATATATATATATATACCAGTTCCTATCAGATCACCTTATTTCAGATAAGCTGTGTTTCCACTGGTATTTTACAATGCCGCCTCAGAAGAGGTATGGTCGGGATTGCACAACTCTTGCCACAAAAACGTTCCACGCGCAGGCACCCTTACAGTGGGTAGTCTGTCAAAACTGAAGGAAGCTACCGTATATATATATATATATATATATATATATATATATATATATATATATATATATATTGTTTTTAATCAGTGTTGAGATATAAAAGTATGCATGTGTACGTTTCTGTGCTTTTAATATAAACGTAATCAAACAAATAAACACACCCTTATATACACGACTAGTTCACAGAGCAAAGATATAAAATCTAGATACGAGATAGTCAGATGTGTACGTATGTATATCTACGTTGAACGTATGTAAGCTAATCTTTTCAACATACAAAGAAGAGATTTCAATGCACATTTCCCTTGTGACGTATCTGCAATATAGTGTGTACTGATTATCGCCAGCGCACAAATAGCGACTCCATCACCGCTGTTCCCCCCACTCCTCCACCCCCGTCGCTACCCAGGAAAGCCAAAGCCGCCATCAGTTCTGATAAACACCACTGTGTTGCCCTGCCCAGTCGGCCTATCAACAATATCAGCGCAATAATTACAAACAGATGCTGAATGTGTCTTATTTTAAAAGAATTATCGTTCAAGATTATTCTCAATATCGTCCATCATGCTCCCTTTCGACTCTCAGAGGTTCGGCCTATCGTTAAAGTTTGATTTTCGAAATTTGGTCGAGTTGATAATGTTTTTTTTTCTGATTACTGTGTCTGTGCTTAATTTAAGGAGCGACTGAGTGGTTTATGATAATGGTATTGAAATGGTGTCCATGATGGTATTTGCTACAGCTGGGGTGTTGATGGTGATGGTTGTCCCTTTTATTTAGCAATGTTTTTCCTTAGTGAGGGGGGAGGTGGATCTGATAAGTGATTTTGATAAAAGCGATAAATTTTTATAATGATGGTAATTCCGATGGTCATCATGATTGCTGTGATGGTTGTGGGATCGAAACAGGAAGCAACGTAGAAGGCTTTTTGTCATGATTGTGATAGTTCCAGTGGTAACAAAGATATTAATATAATGAAGTCTCCGTGTCCTTATGCTTGTCACCAAAACTCACAATCCGTATAATAAGCAATAATAATATTTAAGGTTATTCATACAAAAATTATTACATGTTTCTATTGCAATTCCTTTAGAGACACAGCGTCATCGTGTCGAATCTTTTACAGTGAACTCAGATTTTAGATAACATTTCTTTTATACAATGTCAGTTTTGTTATTTGAAAAGGAATGGAAAATCCTAATAAAGAAAAATAAAGAAACAACAAAAGACAGTAAAGTAAAGGGATTGATGATTTAGAAAAGTGGGACAGGAGGCTTAAACTTTTTCGTATATAAAATTCTATTAACTTACTTTTTTTATTTTCCTCTTTTATTACCTTACAACAGATGTTTATATATTCCACCAATAATAATAATGTAATACGCAGTAATAATATATAAGCAATAATAATAATAATAATAATAATAATAATAATAATAATAATAATAATAATAATCATCTCTACTATTATATAAAAGTCACTTTGTGTATGTGTGAGAGATCTCCTTCCTCATAGGTTCCGAAACGGCTGAGCCTATCTTTTGCAAATATCACACAAAGGTCATTTATATGTCTGGCAGTGTTTTTAGATATGCTTTGTACATGAATTCATCCGATTTTAAAATTAGTCTTTCTCCTCTTATAGATAAAAAAGGATTTTTACACAAAAATATTTTACGTTACACCGGTGTATCCTTGGCAAAATATTTCCCTGTAAAATTTGTTCTTTTTTATCTATAATAGAAGAAAGACTATTTTAAGATCCTTAAGCCCAAATATCAGCTGACGTGACATTGTAAAAAATCACAGACGAAATTTGATGAACAGCATTATCATTCTTCTTATTATTTTTATTATTTTTTTATTATTTATTTATCTATTTATTTTGCGAATTAGTCCACCGGGCAAATTATTCATCGTAATATATAATAATCAATAAGGAATTATTTCTATAATAATACATTCGCAATCTGCATAAATTAAAATATCATGTTTAAGCGCAAATGATAATAACTGGCATGACCTGTTGAAATTCCACAGCATACTCTTTCATGTGTAATATATTGATGTTGGCATTCTGTAGATATTTAGAGTAAATGGAGACGCCCTGCTATTATTTAGTTCTTTTGTTAAAGTTGAAAAAGTACTTATCTAAGGTAGCAGGGACGCCCGGTGTAGCTCGGTTGTAAAATACGCTTAATATGATATGGTAGTTAATTTTCTATCGATTCTCATGTAGTATGAAGTTGTGATTTCTAAAATAAAAAAATATATCTATATAATTAGGATGCCTCAACTTGAATCGAAACGGAAACCAAAACTTATGAAGAATTCTTGGTTAAAATTTTTTATAAAAAAATAGATGATTTGAATTCCTTTGGCTATAATCGAAGCCGAAACCAAAATTTCTAAGGAATTTCTTGTATAATTATTTATTACAAGAAATGGATGGTCATAACAATTAAACAATAATCACTCGAAAGAAAAAAGATGTAAGCGTGACACACAAAATAACACATACATTCAAACACGGTAGTATTTGAATATATTGTTAAGTGGTAGTTTTAGTCATGTAGAACTGCTTTAAAGCTTCACAACTCACTCATTTTTCGACCAAATTTATTACAGTTTATAGATCACCTTCTCAGTTATATTGTGAACAACAATTTGCAAAATTCGTTCAGTAAAACAGAAGTTATGATAAATTTTCTGGTGTGTTCAAAATCGTAAAAATATGTAAGGAACACTAGTCGGTAGTCGGCAACGGAAGCCGCCTATGGCTTCATTAGCAAGGACCTAATCCATTTGGCTACCGTTAAATATTGTTGAAATTTAAACATTTATTGTTTAAATGATTTTAACGTCTGCCAGAGTGATCTAATCATTATATGATGATCTGCGTATAAGAGCTAAATTGACCGACTTATAGTTCAACTGAAATTGCTCAACGATGAGAAACGAGTTTCTTAAATGGGCTGATATTATTAATTATTGAATTATTTACTATGATAATTATCAAATACCTACAGACACTAGTGTTTCATCAGTCTACATATATATATATATATATATTCTACATTATATATGTGTGTGTGTGTGTGTGTGTGTGTGTGTGTGTGTGTGTGTGTGTGTGTGTGTGTGTGTGTGTGTGTGTGTGTGTGTGTGTGTGGTACAGTCGGTCGGGTTTCAATCCTGGCTTGAGGTAGTTGCCTGTCTAGCCGCACTAATAAGCTGTGAAACAGCGAAACAGTACTGTATGTGGATGACTATATATATATATATATATATATATATATATATATATATATATATATATTGTATACTGTGTAGATTAGTTTCCATAAATATATATACTTTGTATAAATCTCCAAGATCAAAGTTTTAAATAGTATGTGCTGCCAAAGTGTAAAATAACATTTTCTGTTGTCCGTCACGCTTAAGCTTGACATTAAATTTTCATCGATACACTCGTAAAATGAATGGACATCTGCAAAGAATATTCATTTTATTTATTTTTTAATCAAGGACCTTCCTCATAAATCCCACGACTATTGTATAAAATATATGACAATTTTCACGGTATGCGAGAATAGTAGTGGTAGTATATTTGGGTAAGAGAGTAAAAATTACTCCGACTGTCACTATATCTGACTCTTTAAAAACAAAATATCAATCAGAATTAATATTTAACCCCAACATGGCAAATTTAACCTAAATTTGTTTTACAATATAATAAAATACGGTATCTGGCAGACATCACTAATTGATAAGGCTTATAAGTGCTTTTTGCTACCGAAGCTATCAAACATATATGTAAAAAGAAAATTGAATTTATTTTATATATAAGCTGTATCTAAGCCATCGATATCCTCATTTATCAAGATATAGTAAAATGGGCAAAAACAATCTGTACTTTACAAATAGAAATAAGGCAATTTCAGTTAATTCCCTTGCAATTCAATTTTATCATCCATTCGCTAGTATTTATTTATATATACACATTTGATAGATGTTTATCGGTTTTCCCAGAATACATTTAGTGCGGATAGATAAATATTTGTGAGTCGGTTGTATTTATGGAGAATGTCGCCAAAGTGTTATCTAAACGTTCACATTTATTTTGCTTCAATATTTATTTTATTTTATATTTTACTTATCACCCGTCTTCTTTTTCTTCCTCTTTTTTATACTTTTTCTTCTTCGTCGTTTCCTTCGTATTTTCGTATTCTTTTTTATCTTTTTCGTCTTCTATTTCTTTGTATTCTTCTTCGTTCCGTCGTCTTCTTCAATATCTTCTCTTTTTTTCCTTTTTCTTCGGTTTCTTTATCTTCGTCGTAGTTGTCTGCTTTTCGTCTGTAATCTATTCTTTTTCGTCTTCTTTCTTTGTTTTCGTTGATGTTACTTTCCTTCTTGTTGTTATTTTATTTTCTTCCTCCTTCATTTTCTATTTTTTTTATTTAATGTAAACTGAAAGTCTACAATATTCGCCCAAATCGAATCTCCGTATCAAAATTGAAAACGGCTTACATATAATCAAAATGGCGGCCTTAACACGATTGGCAGTGGACACACAAACTACAAATAGATAACGGTTCCGTCGCTTTGTTAGTCAGGACTTCCGGTGCACAGACATGTGCAACCGTCGTTCTCAACGTTACTGTTTGCTTGTTGTTTTAAGTACATTTAGCATACAGGAAAAGGCAAAAGAAATATCAAGTAAAACAAAAAAATGTTAGAGAAAGCCATCACTTTAATGGCTGCCAACCAGCTCTTTGGAATCATTTTTTCCGACGCTATCAGATTGAAATTAGTCACTGTCCGTAACAGAATCGCTCAGATCTGAAATTGCGTTATAATGAACCGGAGCCTCTTTACCCCTTCGCCATTTCATTCAGTCTTTATCTTCCTCACACAAAACCTTCTTTCTATCAATTATTTCTATAAAACGCTCAGATTCTATTGGCTCCTTTTGATGCCATTCTTTTAGTTTATATTTTATTACTTATTTATTCTTATCATTGCATACTTGACCAGCCTCTTTTTAAATTAAAAAATACCAATTCCTTCTTATGCGTATACTCTCTCTCCTTCTCTGCTTTTCTCTCGCTCTCTTACTCTCCTGATCTATCTTTCTTTCTATCAGTAATGCGAAAAAATATAAAAACATCGTAATTATTTTCGTAGGGAGTGTAATAGTCTAAACGTGAGATCTCTCGACAATCGATCGAGCAATCGGATTTTTAATCTCAGCCTGAAAGAGTCGCGATATCTAACGGCTTTGAAGAGGCATGATATGAAGAAACAAGTTGTCTGTTGGTTATTACATATATATTATATATGCATACACACGCACAAACACTCACACAGACACACACACACACACGCATATATATATATATATATATATATATATATATATATATATATGTGTGTGTGTGTGTGTGTGTGTGTGTGTGTGTGTGTTACATCGGCCTTTCTAACACAAGGGAAATTACACCGGTTCTCACTATATATAGTGCTAATAATACCCACACCGATGGAAGAAGCGACAGTACTTCCACTGACTAGCGGCGTGCAAGCGAGTTATACCCGTTTTCTACCTTTGTACCTGTGATGTTAAATACACTTGTTCCTTAAACCAACTTCGACTTGATTTTCTTCTTTTTACTATTGTTCCACGACACAACAATATATATATATATATATATATATATATATATATATATATATATATATATATATATGACTACTTCATTTAATAACATAAATTAATATACGAAGATATAATTTTATGCGTAAATTTTCAGTATTTCAACAGTGCTCAATACATAGGTAAATCTAAGTAGTAAGTTATAAAAATATATATTGCAATTAAGCTACACAGAATATTCCGCGTTTCATTCTCGTGAGAATTAGTCAGGTTTATACCTGATGAATTCTTACAAGAATGAAACGCGGAATATTCTGTGTAGCTTAATTGCCATATATATTTTCATAACTTACTATATATATATATATGTATATATATATATGTGTGGGGGTGTATTGGGACGATTAATCGGAATCGGAAACGAGAATCGGAAAAATCGGAACTTTTTGGGGTATCGGAATCGGTATCGGCAAAATTATAGTCTAATTTCCGATTCCAAACCGATTCTTCAAAATTTTTAAGGGCCCCAGAATGGGTTCTGAATCTTATTTATAGATTTAACATTGATTAGCAGAGTTTAATTAATTTTATTTATTAGTCATTTATAACTCGCCTATTGCCTTTGTAATCGTTTCGCATCTATTCGCTAAAATGTCTATGTGCCCTCATCCGAGGGAGTTCATATGACTATTAACAAGTTTTAAATTTTTCGGGGGGGGGTAAATTTCCTGGGCGCCAGCTGTACATTGGAATGTTTGTCATCGGCTTCTTCTGAAATAATTAAAGTTTTATGACACCTTTTTGGACGAAAGGAAATCCTTAAACTCTCCAAACCTAATTTAATGTGTTTTTATTAGTTTTTATTGTAAGCAAAGTAAATATTCTAGAGTTCACTTGCCTATTCAATATCACAAATTGCAAACATCTTTTCGCACCTATTTGATAAATGACCATAGCGTGTCTATTAGAGACTTAAGACTTTAAAATCAAAGATTTAACATGCTTGGAATTTTTTTATGGTGCTGGTTTTGTATGGTCACCACATCCTTGGAAATATTTCATGTTTCCTTATATTTTGTTCTGTTTTGACACAAGTGAAAATAAAGATGAAAATCTCACAAGTTTATCAAAACTTTGGAAGAGCAAACATTGAGAATTTTGTTAACTTAAAAAAACTTCCATTTACATTAAAAAATACCCAAAACATATGAGATTCTAATTTTTAGGCGATTATGTGTGAGCACACTGAAACGTCATTTTAAAATTTAGAATGGGGGTTCAGTTGTGCATATAAATATAATGTAAACTCATCCCATTTCGGTACATTATAACTTTTTAAGCAGTTAAATAATTTTTACCATTAATTCTAAGGCGGATCAGCAAATTCATAAAATCACATGTAATTGCTATATTTTTCGTATTGCCACCCGTACTTAGGGTTAGTAGTAGGAAAGGAGCGTGGTTTTTATGACTTTTAACAATACTGTATATTAATACGGTAGCGTGTGTGTTATTTATTTCGTGTGTCACGATTACTTCTGAGTGACTATTGTTTAATAATAGATTCCCATTTCTTATAATAAATAATTTAATCAAGAATTCTTCATAAATTTTGGTTTTGGTTTTGGTTTCGATTATAGCTGATGGAACTCAAGCTGATGCACCAATGTCATATGAATATAATTTTTTTTTTAATCGTAATTTTATGATATATAAAAATCGATAGAACATTAACTTTATAATAATATATAAGAAATCTGCAAGAATTAAAATATCATATTTAAGCGTACTTAATGACTTGGCTACGCCAGGCATCCTTGCTAGCTGCGATAAATACTTTTACAGTTTTAACAAGAGTTACAATAATATCAGAGCATCTCTATTTACACCATGAGTACTAACATAAATATATTACATATGAATGAATCCCCTGTGGAATTTCCACAGGTCCCGCTAGTTGTTATCATTTGCATCTCATTTTTGTTTTGTTTTTTACAGCAAAGCAAATCAATTTAATAACCCACCAAATTTATATAATTAAAATAAAATTTAAACATTCATAGAAGGAAGGCATATAATAGTTAATAAAGCCCAACACCCTCTCCATGTTAAAAATGGTTTTCTAAATAGTAACATTATTATTTTAAAATTCGTTCGTAACAATGGGAGGAGGGTGTTGTTAATATTTTGTTCTTACATCGTTTTCTCATTTTTACCTATCAATAGTCGACTATTTTCAGCTGTTTATGAAAACTTTAAAGTAGCATGTTGTATACTAACGAAGAACTGAGACAATTTGGCTTTGTTTAAAATCAAAATAAAACTTTTTGTTGTCTTTCAATTTGCAATACATTACAAGGAAAACATTTGAGAAAAAATATATCCAAAAATTACCTGGGGATTTATGTAATATTTTTTTTTAAATTACGAAAAAAAAAAAAAACAACCCAATATCTAATTAAATATTTATAAATATTAAAAGAATCGGAATCGGAATCGGAATCGGGAATCGAATCGGAATCGGAAATTTAGAACGGAATCGGTAATTGGATCAGATTCGGGAAAAATTTTGAAATCGTCCCACCACACACACACACACACACACACACACATATATATATATATATATATATATATATATATATATATATATATATAGTCTTGGAAGTTTAAAACTATACAAAAAAAATTTTATATATATATATATATATATATATATATATATATATATATATATATATGATAACAGGGAGACCCAACGTTGCCCGAGATTGAATGACGATCAACAAATCTTCTACACTTCATATACTTCTATCGTCATTGAAATCCTGACTTTTTAATCGAATCAATTAAGTGCCTGCTTTATTAGAAAACCTGCTGTGGTGAACCGGGAGGATGTTCACATGGCTCCCTGCAGTGATTTAGTTCACAATACTTTGCAGTCTGCATTGTATTCTCGAGAACCTATTATTGGATTCATATAATTATATTTATATAATGACTTCAATTAAATTTTAAGATACATATGTCAAGTATTATGGGTCGATTATGCTTTAAACAGAAACATTCATTTCGAACGTGTATCTGCCGCATAAGAGCCTACTGTTAACATTATGAAATTATTTTATATAATGGCATTAATTAAAGTTTAAAATGCAAGTGTTACGTATCATGCTTCTGTTGTTCTCTAAACAGAAACATCCATTTTGAACGCACCTGTGTTTTATCAACGAACCTACTGTTGATTTTACACACTGTGCCCTTCTGCTTGTGCATTGTGATGTTAAGATGCATAAAAGTGTTAATTTCGGACTTTTCCTGCTTTAATTGACTTTTTTCGATTATCGATACTTATCAGATGCATTTCAATAAAAAGAAACTATTTAAGAACACTTCCAACCACATAAAGTATATTATTTTGAAATTTAATAAATATCGGCCCAGCTATTTTGGAGTCCATAAGAAACAAACTCTCTCTCACAATCACACACACAATGTGTCTTCATATATATATATATATATATATATATATATATATATATAAAATTTACTTAATTGTAATTCTCCTTTCATTATATATATCAGCTCACCGAAGTTAAGCAACGTTGAGCCTGGCTAGTACCAGATGGGTTACCATTTGGGAATACTAGGCGCTGTATGTTCTCTCCGCTTATCTCGCATTTGTTTCCAGTCGTCTTGTATATAGACTTTACTTTCCACTGGTATGTAACAATGTCGACTCAGGAGATGTGTGGTTGGAGATTGCACACCTCCTGTTACAAAAATTTCACGCGCAGGCACCCCTTCGTGGGTATGCATAGTCTGTTAAAGACTGAAGGAACCCTTGCTTGATACACGGAATTTTTTAAGGTATCGGAAATAAATTGTACCTACTTTCCGATGCCAAAAACGATTCTTGTAATTCTTTATTATTTGGTTGTTTATTTTTAAAACTTTTTCCATTACTTCTACATAAAGAGAAAATTGTTAATATGTATTGATTTTTACCTACAAAAATTTAAAATCTATAGATAACCCACACAAGTGTATTTTTTACGTTCGCAAAATTACATATCATATATCACATAGAATTTTACGGTAATCTAAAGAAAAATAACTCTATAACTACATATTTGGTGATTTTGAAAGAATCACAATCAGAATCGGTAATTGTATCGGAATCGGGAAAATTTTTGACATGGTCCAACCGCTAATATATGTGTGTGTGTGTGTGTGTGTGTGTGTGTGTGTGTGTGTGTGTGTGTGTGTGTGTGTGTGTGTGTTTGTGTGTGTGTGTGTGATGAAATTTACCACAACAACAGAAACTCGCCTTGAAGCAAACGGAAAACAAAATATTGTGCTTTGAAAGAAACAGGTTACCTAGAAGATTTGTGTATAATTATGTTTATTGTCAATTTTCACTTATGTAGTCTTTCATTTCAGCTTCCAGATAAAGTCGAATTGCCAGAATAGAATACGGACGGTTTGGAACCTTCCTCTTCTTATTTCACTTGTAGACTTGTATATTATCGTGTTTATAGGCCGTTTTCATAAATATATCATGAAAATCAACTTCTCAAAATCAGAACCGATCAAAATTAGTACATAACTTTGCAACTTGCAGACATAAGTGGTTGTGTATCCTTTCGAATATAACTTTATAACAATAATAAATATGCCTTATTAACACTTTACTACGGTTCTTCTGACAAATTCTGTTAAATGGCAGTAAAGTGGTGATAAGCAACATAAAGAAAATATAGATATATTCATCAATAGAGACATTTAAAAAGAGAAAATGATAGATAGATAGATAGATAGATAGATAGATAGATAGATAGATAGATAGATAGATAGTTCAAATCGAATCAAATCATTTTTCTGCCGGAGGAATCGATTGAATTCTCAAAATGGCGTCAGTGGCAGAAACGTATCGGACTTAAATAAACGTAGACAAAGCGATGACTTCGAAGAAGAAAACAGCAGTAAAAAGAAAGAGAGAGAGAGAGAGAGAGAGAGAGAGAGAAAGAGAGTTTGTAAAATGGAGTCAAGTTTAATGAGAAGTCGTTGTGGTCGGATGATGAGGATGTAATCCAAAATTGAAATAAATAAAAAATGGCGGAAGATGAGATGAACTAAATTGAACCCAAGTTGAATATTAACGATAGACGGCAATTTTGTGACAACCCAAAGTTGTTTTCTCTTTTCGTCCTCAGTCATTTTTTTTTTGTCTTCATTTTCTTTTATCGCTGTGTTATTTCCCATTTCTTTTTCTTTTTTCTGTCATTCCATTTTTGTGGCCTTTTCCTCCTTCTCATGTTATCGGTTAAAATCCTATCAAATCGCACACTTTGAGGTTGTTCATATTTGCCAGCTTCAAATAGAAAAATGATATTAGATTCTGTCCGTTATCTACATATTTATAATAGAATTTATAGAAATGGATATTTTTTCCGATCCATTACATATTATTATTATTATTATTATTATTATTATTATTATTATTATTATTATTATTATTATTATCATTATTATCTCACTAGGAGTTTTCATACTGGCTATCCTCAGATAATGCGTGTGATGTTCCCTAAAAGTTTTCGTGACAACAATTCTCCTCAGATTTTCAGTACTCTCCACCTCTTTCGATGACATTTGCAAATGAATTTGTGTTCTCGCAACAGCCGTTTAATTTCTCTTTGGCAGCGGTCATTGGTCTCCAATTGAATTTGAGTGGCAATAAGCTTCCTCAAGGTCCCAATTCTCTTCACACTTGTCCAGGGGAGGTCTAGTCAGCGCTCTCTACTTTCTATTCTCCTTGACCCTTCTCGGCTGTTTGGCATCACTCTTTGGGGGGGGATAGAGAACTTATAGATCTACAGCTTCCATTTTCTTGATTCCATGTAACGCTTTTTCATGTTTTGCCTCTTCAGCAGTTTCTCTGTGCCGCGCATGTGGCTCATGTGTATTAGTCTCCGCATTCAAGAGTTTTCCTTAATATTTCAGATGTTTACATTATTGTTATTCGTTGTATCTTTCCAGCCATTTCTATTATTATTATTATTATTATCATCATCATCATCATCATCATCATTATTATTATTATTAACAACAACAGCAAAAACAACAAAGATATGTTCTCTCAGATCGCATTCTTTTGTAATATATATAACGAATGAACATATACTACATTGCTTCCGTCTAAAAGGACGAGGTAATGTCTCGGAGAACCATGACACATATACACTACCCTATTCAAAGGAGGAAGTAATGCCTGGGAGTATGGTCTCATGACAATAGAATAGATACTACATCATTCCCCAAAGAAAGAATTACTGTATATGTCGGCGTATCAGGCGACCGTCAATAAGACAAGGTACAAAATCGTAAATTTATCATATATCGGTTGTATAAGACGATTGCTTAATCACGAAACCATGTTTGTTTAGCCTAGGCCAGAGATTGCAACACTCGGTATTTTATGAAATATTGTTTTTTAAAGATGATATTTTAACTTTAAGGGTCGTCTTATACGCCGAAATATACGGTATATCCAAGAGCTATGAGTAAAATAATATTTTTTTAAATGAGGATTGATAATTTGTGGTATTTTGTATTATTCTCATTACTGTTCTTATATTGATTATTATATCTACGACATTTATCTCTTATTCTACGAGATTTAATGCAGTTAAGCATATAAATGTATATTTGTACATGCGTAGAAGATACACATTAAGTCGACTTATGCCTACCAAGTTCCAATGGTCCAATTTTAATCCTTTATCAGCTCTTTTTTCCGGCTAACTCCCCCTTTCACCTCTGCCAAACTCATTTCTTTGACTTGTTATGACGTGCTGAAAAATTAGCAATATAATTCAGTTACTGTAGCGCTCCTGTTTAAATGTAATACTGTAATTTGATATTTAATTCTGGGCAACGTAAAGTAGAACAAAACACAAAATTCATTCCCTTCTCTTGTTATAATGAACTGAAAAAATAGCAATGTAATTCTTTTACTAAAGCTCTCCCTTTTAAATATAATGTATTGTAATCTTATATTTGTTGCTTTTGGACAACGCCACGTACAACAAAACGCAATAATATTCTTGATGTCAGATAATTCATTTTATCTCATCCGATTCCCCAATAATAATGAATAGAAATTTATGAAATAATATGGTATAATCACGTTGACACACTGGTTCTCGTTAAAAGTTAAGTAACGTTGAATCTTTACAGTACCCTATGGGTGACCATTTGGAAATATTAGGCACTGTGTGTAAGAGGTTGTCGACACCTCCCTGCAAGAACTGTGAAGACCTAACGTCGTCGTCCCTTTTAACCAGGAGATACATGCATCTGAGGACCGCTTGTGAATTTTATAATCCTTAGACATTTACTCCTTCGGGGTAAGTCGGTTCAACCCGTACAAGGTGAATGCGGCTGGATTAAATTGAGGAAATATTTTCTCATTAAAACGGATATCCTGGACATACTTTGTCAGCTTGTCTAAAAAAGAAAGTGTTTTAGTGATAAACTTTTAAGCCACAAAAACATCTGGTTTTCTTCAACTAACATTCCTTACTCGGTGTTGCATGGGATCATATTTTACTTTCATTTTTTTTTTTTTCTTAGTTTCCGTTTATATGTGTATTTTGCCATTTCTTGAAAAATAATTAAATGAGCAAATATATGTTACTTATAGAAATCAATTTTGAAATAAAATCACTTTGGCGTTTTATTAAATATTTAAATTTAAATCCCACAAATACTTTCGATTTTTAACTCTTAAACTCATGAAAAAAAAAGAAGCTATGAGTTAAAAGCGAATTCCTCTTTATCTTACTAAATAATTTGTAATGATATTTTGAAACTTACATTTATTTATTACATTTTTCTTTCTAATCAACTATTTTACAGAATTATTAATTAATTTCATTTCTTAATATTACAAATCACGATAATTCTTATTTAAACAGACACACGATTATTTATCAGATAATTTGTTCAATAAAGATTTCCTTGAGTTGGTGACGTTTGTCTTCGATGTTCTAATTAAAATAATAAATTAAAGACGTAGTACTCTTTTTTCTGTCGTAAATTTACAGGCATTTTGTTTGACACAACAAAAAATCTTATTAGAAAAACAAAATCAGCACATTAGGCTAAACACACACTTGCCGATAATAAATGTCTTAGCAGTCCTTTCGGCACTTCCCGGTAGAGGTACTCCAGCCGATTAGGAATAAACGCCCTTTCTCAACGAGAAGATAATGAATGGTGGACCTCTTAGAATTAAACAGAACCACACTTGAGCCGGACAGCAACAAAGATACTGTCAGACAGATTGTCGAGAACGTATCCTCGATGAGTGAGCACACCTACTTGGGCTGTGTTTTATTCTGCTTTGTTTTTTGTTAGATGAATAACGTGCCTTACAAAACAGGAAAAAAAACTCATTTTTAGCTAAGTGAAAAGTGACTTTAACTATATAAACATTTTGCCGAAACATGACATCTATAACTCGCCATCTGTTCGCTATTTGAGATCCAAGTGATGTCATAAATTGATAAACTTCTTGGTCTTTCTTTTTTGTGAATTGATTATATAATGTTATAAATTGAATTTTATTTTAATTCGTAATGCTGCAATATTTTAAGTTATAAATTTAGTATATTTTCTTTTCTTTTCTTTTCCAGTTTTAACAACTAGTCCTTTACTTTTCCATGTTTAAGCTTAACGATATTACTTTTAATGTTCGCATTTTTCTATTGTAATCCATGATTTTTCCAGGCTTCCAGCAAATTCACTTTTTCTTTGTTTTTAATTTCAGTCTTTTTTTTTTTTTTTGTTCTCATAAACATAACATACACATATGTAATAACAATTTACGGCACTCGTCTGCTTTCAATAAAATCCCCTCAATTATCTCACTTTCATTCTTTCATTCTCTCTGTTTCACTTGTTACTTCTCTTTTCGCGAGAGCAATGAATTGGTAGCAACGGTAGTCGTTAAAGCGACGTGGTTGCTATGGAAACCAGTCATAAAATACGTCGCTCACCTCTTTACGCTTTTTTTACGATTTTGAACACCAGTGAATTTATCATAACTTTTGTTTTACTGAACGAAAATTGAATTTTTTTTTACACGATATAGCTGATAAGGTTATCTATAAATTGTTATAATTGTTTGAAATTTGGTCGAAAAATGAGGGAGCGGTGAGGCTTTAAAGCAGTTCTAAATGACTGAAACTGCCACTTAGCCATATATTCAAATACTACCGTACTTTGAATGATACATTGCTCGTGTCTGCTTCTCGTAAAGTCGGTTCACTTTATCTCTCTGAACACTTTCTCACACCTGATGCTATTCTCTGTCTCTGCGAAGGTACTATCAGACCATTATTGAATATTGTTGATATATTTGGACTGGTGAAGCTCTATCCCATTTGAAGGTTCTTGAGAAAACTATCTGGAATTTGATTGGCCCCATTTTCTTCATCTCTCTCACGGACGTGATGTTGATAGTTTCAGTTTTTATACCAATACTATTATGGCATGTTCTCCTCAAAATTAGGTAATCTTTCCTCTGCTTCTTTTATACCAGCTCGTTTGACTCGTTGGTCTAGTGGTTTCCGTTAATTCGCTTCTTTGAAATCTCATTGTAATACAGCTTTCTATTCCAGTACCTTCTTTCTAAGAAGAGTAAAAATCTCTTCCTGCTGAATATTTTCCTCTTGCCTATAGCGTTGGTCTTTTTGAAATCTAAGGTCAATAGACATCTCTTTTCATTGTGATAATCATCTTTCGTTCTTTACATCAAGTGGCTTCATGCCTTGTCTGGAGCAATTTCCGTAAAAGTAAACGTGAAAACAAAGTAACGGGAACTGTTTCTTTATAATAAGTAAGATGAAAACATCTGTCTAAATGTAAAGAATATTTGTTGGATAACGTGGTTGACTTATTAGTCTGGTGCAGGTCTATGGCTCCGTGAGTCTGTGGGGTTCCGGAAGCCCTTTCTTAAAGGGAACCAAATGCTTTACATGGAAAAAGTAAATGGCTGCAGGCAGTTAATCATTTATCTTTTTACTGGAAAGAGATGTGATACATAACTACAGGTGCAAAGAGTTTCATGATGGTTCATGAAATAGAAAATAAAAATAAATTAACAAAAATACCATTTTTGATAAATCAAAAACATGAACGGCAGTAAACATTATCATTAATTAGTGTTAAAATTTGAAATTAATGTTTTCATATTTATTTTAGAAATTACCTCGTTAGTGCTTCGTGAAAAACTCTTGTCTTGTGCAGGGGCTCTATGTGGTCCTGCAGTTTGGAAAACCCTGGTCAGATGGTATCTATTAGTGTTTGGACGATAATTCGGAATCGGAATCGGGATAAGAAAAATCGGAACTTTTTGGGGTATCGGAATCGGTATCGGAATCGGAAAAATGTTTATTTATTTTCCGATGCCAAAACGATTCCTTTAATTATTTCATTTTTATTTGATTTCGTTTAAAACCAAAACTTCTACAGCTTGTAGCAATGATATAATACTCAATATTTATTTATTTTAAATTACCAGCCAAACTAAAATCTACAGATTACCCCCACACAAATGTATCTTCACGTTTGAGAAAATATCTGCACACTTAACATGTGTTTTTACGGAAATAGGAAAAAATAACAGTTTTATAGTTAATATTTAGAGATTTCTAAAGAATCGGTATCGGAATCGGTAATTGTATCGGAATCGGGAAAAGTATTGAAATCGTCCCATCACTTGTATCTATCAAATGATATTTGTATACCTCATTGTAATACAATTTCCTATTCAAGTAGCTTCGTTCCAAGAACTGCAGGTTTATGGAACTCTCTTCCTGCTGACTGTTTTCAAGACTACTTTTCGATAATCATATTTCGTTCTCGTTAGCTTTTTATAACAAGTAGCTGGAGTGATTGCCCTAAAAACGGATCTCTACAAAAAAAAATAAATTCTAAAAACTAGAAAAGTCATTGTTGAAAAAAAATGTTAGCTTTTATTACAGAATTCTCATAGTCAGACATGATATCCTCAGATAATACATTAGCATTATCTATAAGATTAGCTTGTAAAAGAATATATATTCAATTATCATTCGCTGACTTTTAGGAGAACGTTTTATTATTGAATTTCTTTCGTAAATGTATCGTAACCTTAAGAATATACGATGATACGATAACGTCAGTTTAGATTAAATGTGGAATTGTTCGAAATGGTTTGAACCAAACACGATAGGAAGTCTATTCCTTTCTGACAGACTGTTTCGGCTAGTTTCTTTCTTTTTAATATAAATATATTTTTCGCTTCGTCTCTTTCTTGCATAAACATATTTTCGTTTCGTTTCTTTCCAAACTAAATATCTTTTTCGTTTCATTGCTTTCTAAAATAAATATTTTTGCGCTTATCACAATAAAATTGTTTTCGCCAATATTGTCTAGGATTTTTACGAGCGAATACAACGGTATATTATGACATCTATAATATAAATCTCACCTGTCTGTTAAAATGTATGTATGTATGTATGTATGTATGTATGTATGCCTGCCTAAAAATTTCGAAAGAGGCAACGGATTTTCACGTGGTCAGTATCACTTTGAAGCTCGATGCATCGGATGACAAATATCGAAAAATTGGCTAAAAATATTAATTTCTTCAATTTAAACTGGGCACTTTACTACAGGGAGCGGCCGCTTTTTCGCCGATATTTTCGAAAGTCATCCCCTCATTTCAATTGACTTGCCTTAATTTAAACCTACGTCACTTCCGGTTTGGCGATGGGCGAAACAGCAAAGACGTTAGGTTTTTTCACGTTCCTTTCCTCCTTCGCGCTACGGGTTCGAGCCTGTCTGCCTACTACTACTTTTTTTCTCAACACACATCTCTAAACACCCGGGCAACGCCGGGCAACGCCGGGCAACGCCGGGCAACGCCGGGCACTCAGGCTAGTATTATATATATAAACAGTCTGCTCGTTTTGACTAGAAACGGCCGGAAATTAAAGCGAGGCATTCATCCACGATATTTTCTTGGTAAAGAGGATCTTTGTTTTAAATGTACAATTTAACAAAAGAATAATAAGACCGTTTACGAATAAATGAAATGCATTATGGTAGAATTAATTTCGTAATATTTATGGATATTTTGAGCACTTGTTTTACGATCTCGAATGAAGATGTCTTAAAGTTAGTTTATAGCTAGAGAAATACAGAAAGTTTCACAAAATGAATTATATAAAGGTAATCTTTAGAAGATAATACACTACAGAAGTGTAACAGATCGACACAAATTAAAGCACATTAAGATATATAATACTATCGGGCTAGATGCGCCCGGCTTTGCCCGTTCGTAAAATAAGCTTAAATATGATATTTTTATTTGTCCAGGTTTCGTATATATTATTATAGAGTTGTGATTTTAAAAGTAAAAAAAAAGGTATTTAGGTGCTATTAGCTAGAATCGAAACTGTAGCATTCAAAGCTGGCGATGTCACCACGGTACCAACGTGACACGAACATGGACTAATTAACACTTAAAAATTAAAAATCAACTAAGATGAATGTACAAAATGTATAGCGATTTTTTTTTCAATTTTGGCCCATTTAAAAATATTTTACCCGGCTAAAAACCTATTAAAAAAAGCGGTCTGTAAAAATTCAAATCATTTGAGGCCCTAACGCAGCTCTGCGACTTTTAGTTTCGGAAGAGATAGAGATTGAAAATATGGAGACAGACAGACATAATATAGCCTTTTATATATTAGACTAGCGAGAGGGGGCGCCTGGCTTTGCCCGGTTGTAAAATACGCTTAAATATGATATTTGAATTTGTTCAGATTTTATATATATTATTATAGACAGCTATATAGCTTTTTATATATTAGAAGATATTATATGTCGTAATTTGCTTCAGTTTGTGTCTATCCTTAGCATCGTTGCATTCTATTGACTCCTATAAATTCTGTTTATATACACACTCAATAATGCTTCAAACAAACTATATTAACTTCTTAAAATGTATTTTGGGTAATATTACTTAATTTACATTCTGACTTGCGAAATTTCTTTAGAATTTGCGAAAATAATCATCAAGATATAAACTAGACACATAATATCCCTAAAAACCTATTATTTAGGGCTCCTCCAGTCTTTGATAGATTATGGATACTCACGAAGGGGTGCGTGAAATTTTTGTGGCAGAAGGTGCGCAATCACCAACCACACATCTGCTCATTCGACATTGTAAACACCAGTAGCAAGTGAAGTGTATGTACAAGACGACTAGAAACAAATGCTGAGATAAGCGGAGAGCACATACAGCGCCTAGAATTCCCAAATGGTCACCCATCTGGTACTAACCAGGCTCAACGTTGCTTAACTTCGGTAGTCCGACGAGAGCCGGTGTGTCAATGCGATTATGCCGTATCCTAACGACCTAAGCTTGAAATATTGACTTGATCATAACTAAATAACGAATCATTTCTGATTTTTTTAGATGAGGATTGGTTATTCGTATCATTTAAATTCTTCGGACTAATTCTCTCATCTTGAGTATCATTTATGCATGCGTGGGTCTCCCTATAGATGTGGACATGAATAATACTAATACCAATAAGCAAATAACAAACTGTGGTTAAAAGAATCAAATGTTGAATTCGACACTGCAAAAAGTTCGCTACTTTAAATCTCAACGCTCTGCTATCAAAACTCAACTTCAAAACTCGACACTCTAATGTCAAGACTGAACTCTAGAACACGACGCACTTCTGACAACACTTGTTACTCTGACATCCAAAACCACAATCAACCTAGTCTCTGAAAAGTCAGGCGTTTTATATATTCAATGGAAAGCATCTCATTTGCATGTTAAGTGATAATACCACAATCACATAAAAAAGAAAAGACGGCCGTTTTTTTTTTCTTCATTCTTTTTGTCTACACAGACTGCACACAAAGAGGTTTGTACTTATTTTTAAGAATAGCAACTTATCTTGCCTTTGGTAGCATTTTAGACTACACAAACTATAGCTGTTATACCCATATATGGTAACATATCCGATACCAGAGAGCATCTTATACCTCTACAACGCCGTTCGCTCATGTATAGAGTATTGTTGCCACATCTGAGCTGGTACGTCTACTACTTGCCTTTCACTCTGACAGATTTATAAAAAAGAGTCAAATCTAAAGGCCCCACACTGTCGGCGAAGCTCCAACTTCTGTGCTTTCGCCGCAATGTTGCATTCCTGTGTCTGTTTTACAAGTATTTTTATAAAATATGCTCTGATGAACTCAAAGCACATGTGCCTTCGTCTGCACACGTACTCCCGATCAACCCGACAAGCAGGAAAATTCTACCCCTTCACTGTTTTCTACTCTCATAGTTTCTTCCCTCGGACTGCTGGACTTTGGGAATACCTCCCTGTTTCCTGCTTCCCTGGCTGTATCAATATGCAAAAGTTCAAATGTATTGTGAACAGACGTCTTTTTACTCAACTCCCCGCAATCCCCTGTTATACATGATCCTAAATAGTAGCCCCCTAACGTCAAAGTGGCAAGTTGTTTGAAGCCGAAAAGGTTTTACAAAAAAAAAAAACACCCCGAATTAACACAGAATTATGCTGATTTCATTTCGATTATTTCGTTTCATTTGCGGAAGTTTTCAAGAAAGCAATTATTGAACAGAATCCAAAACATGTGTAAATAAAATTGAAACTTTGGATGGGAGAAAGAAAAGCGGGGTGGGTAAAGTAATAGCATTAGTTTCGGAAGGAGTAGGTTTGGCGGTAAGCTGTACTTTGGTGTATGTTTAAAGATAATTATGGGCTGATTTTGTTGTAATAGTATGATAGTTATGTGGTGCGTACAAGAGGTTAAATAAAAAAAATAGATAATGATATGGTGGGTAGTAGAGTAGTTTGTTGGATGCGGGGTAGGGGGAAAGTATTTATGAAATAAGAAAATTAAATCAGTGAGAGGGGTGAAAAGACGGAAAAATAGAAACTAATGGGCGTATGATTTCGGAAAAAATTAAGGATAATTTTCAAAACATTTACTCTTTAATCATTAATACTTGAATCATATAAACAAGAATTATTCTTTCGGAATTTTTTAGATGAGGATTGACAATTCGTCTTATTTTGATCATACGGACTACTGTCCTCATTTTGATAGAAAATACATAAGCAATAGGAAATAAGAAGAGAAAAAATAAGAAAAGAGAAATACATTAAAGTTCCAAAAATAAATAATAAAAAAAAATAGTTGCATGAGTAATGAAGAAGTTTTGAGATGAGGATTTATAATTCGTATTATTTACATTATTCAGACTACTGTTCTCATCTTGACTATTATGCTATATATATATTAGGGTGGTGCAAAAACAATATCGTATGTTACTTTTATATATGATTTCTGAATTAATTCATTGATGTATATATAGCCATGCTATATATCATTTTGAAGTCTGTTTTTCGCTCTATCAAATCGTGTTATTTGTTACCGTTCTCAATCTCTTTATTCATTTTTTTTTTTTTTGCAGGCTTTTCGATAGCATGGACAAAATTCAAATCCGAACAATTTTCTTGTTCCAGTTCAAACTAGGCCGAAAAGCTGCCGAGACAGCTTTTGATATCAATGATGCATTTGGTCTAGGAACCGCTAAAGAACATGCAGTACAACGGTGGTTCAAGAAATGTTGCAATGGTGACGAAAACCTCGAAGGTGAAGACGGTCGTGGCCGGCTGATTGCGATTGATAACGAACATTTGAAAGCCTTAATTGAAGCCGATCCTCGCAAAACCACACGAGAAATTGCTGTTGAACATGAGGTTGGCCACTTAACAGTTGTTCGCTATTTAAAGCAAATAGAGAAGTAACAAAAAAGTTGGATAAATGGGTGCTGCATGGATTGAACGATAATAAAAAAAAACGTCGATTTGAGGTGTCTTCTTCGCCTCTTTTTGCGCAATAATACAACCTATTTCTCCAGCGGATTGTGACGTGTGACGAGAAGTGGATCTTCTGCGACAACCGGCGACGTTCGGCACAGTAGTTGAATGCCGGAGAAGCTCCACAACACTTCCCGAAGCCGAAATTGCACCAAAAAAGGTTATTGTGACTGTTTGCTGGTCTGCGACTAGTCTCATCCATCACAGCTTCTTGAAAAGACCAATCCGCCTCCATGACAACGCTAGCCCGTATGTTGCTCAGCTGACCCTGCAGAAGCTGAACGAATTGGGCTACGAGACACTACCTCATCCGCAATGTTCACCGAACCTCTCGCCCACCGATTATTACTTTTTCAAGCATCTCGACAACTTTCTGCGCGAAAAATCATTCAAAAGTCGAGATTATGCCGAATCGGCTTTCAATGATTTCATCGCTTCCAGAACTCCAGATTTCTATGCTAATGGGATAATTAAACTTGTTTCTCGTTGCCAAAAATGTGTCAATTCTAATGCTTTTTATTTCGATTAATAAAGTTTATTATGAAAGGAGTTATGATCTTTTGAAGTCGAACGTCAACAAACGACATTATTTTTCCACACACTTAATAAAAACGTGTAAGATAGTTAAATGCATGTAGAAATATGAAAGTAAGTATATCGATTATTTAGTATATATATATATATATATATATATATATATATATATATATATATATATATATATATATATATATATATATATATAATCTGCGAGAGAAGTTCGAACGAAACCTTTTATTTAATTAACGGAGGTTTCATGCTGTTGTTCCGTCAGCCACAACTGGGTGTAACTCTTACCTAATTCGCAATAGTATTTTAGTGTCGCCCGCAGTGAAGATTTAACTTTCAACCTCCAAAAGAATGTATCTTACAACTAAATTTTACCAAGTTCTTTGTACACTACGCCACGGCTCATTGCAGAGTCCGATGTTATACAACAGAAGAAGATCGTAGGTTACATCAACCAAAACGTAGTGCAAATAACACTCTAGATTATGACAGTAATCCGATTAATCCAAATAATACGTGTTATGTGCATTCTTGATAATGGAAGATCTGTGGTGATTAAATCCGTGGCTGAAACTTAACACGTATTCTAGTTTCGCCTAATTTTATTTTATTAAATTCGTTTAGGGTGTGTTCAGTTTCACTGATGCACACCTTTGTTACGGTTATTATAAGGGATTTTGTAAAGGTCTGCTTGTGTGGTTTAATAATATTCTAGTAAAACAAGTTTTGGATGATGTGCATTAATAATTGCTGTTATGCGTGTTACTATGTGGCACAATGAAAAAGAGACTCAACACCTTTAAAAACATTTTGTCTACATTATGCACTATTATAAACATGGCGACTCCAGAATATGTTATCAATCAAATTTGATCTTAACTCAGACGTTTATAAAATCCCAGGCGTGTCAAGGCAATCGGGGTTGACAGGTGCAAGCGGTCAGATTTACTTGACTGACACATTTGTCAAATAATGAAAGTATTTCAGTCTCTTTGTTTTTAATATGTATCTATCTGTTATCTCTCCCTATTTCTCTACTATTTCTCTTTCGCTTTCTTTCTCTCTCTCTCTCTCTCTCTCTCTCTCTCTCTTTATCTGTCTATCCATATATATATATATATATATATATATATATATATATATATATATATATATATATATATTCGGTCGCGTACCTCAAGTCTCAAGTTAAAAATGCTTCTTAAACATTAAAATAAATCTTTAATTTTACAAAGAAATTATGTTCGTTTATTTAATGCAACGTTCTCCATCTGAACAAGCTCTGCCAGTAATTACACCGAGAACTATGCCCAAGACCTGTGAAGCAGACATAGTCGACGCTATAACAACCCCTTGATGTAAGAAAACGTTGTATTGTCTACGGCTTATCCTTTAAACTTGGGAGAGCTTGTTGTCGTGCCCAGGTTACACTAAAGAGCTGGTTATAAGTGCACGTTGTGTTGTGAAATTGCGGAGGGCGTTTTACGACTTGAAAATAGAACATTTTGGAAAATGTAGTCTTTTTAAAGAATATTTTATAATGAATCCGTTAAATGATGGTTGCTGTTGATTTATAATATCGAACTATTCTGTGATCTGTTTTGATTGTGTGAGGCTAATAATAGTAATGTGTATAGCCATGTTTTTTTGTTGGTTTGAAGTACACTTGGTAGGTTAAAATATTGTAGTTATGTAATAGAATATGTAGGAACGGTATAGAATTATTAAATCTTGTTTAGCAGGTAAATTTTGTAGTACTTTCACCCTTATTTATAGTGTGAGCTAAGTTGTTTTATTTTCAATGTTTAGAGAAGTATTCCGTCTATATATCTAAAGTGTTTGTTAGGGTCTATAAAATAAGGTCTTTTTAATTGTAAGAATAAACAAGCTAGTACACCATTTAGGAAATAAATAGAATAATTGTTTAACTTGTGTAACCGAGCGCGGACGAGCGTATGGCAGCAGCAGCAGACAACGTATGTAAATACCGAGCTGTGTGCGAAGTGCTGTCACGGCGAAGAAGAAGGAAATAAAAATATTATAAAAAGAGAAAAACGCGAACACTTGATGTAAGTGAGAGACAGAAAAATATATGCGACACACGTGACCTAAGAGCGACAATACGTACTCGGACAAATTTGTGTTCCACACGGCAGAGTCTCGCTTAGCTCATTAGAGTACGAAAAAAATTTTGAACAAGAGACAAAGCGTTATTCTAGAAAGTACATGTAAATAAATGTCTGTTGTTTCAACTGGAAATAAAGTCAGTCGAATTCTTTCCTTGTCTTTGTTTTCTTACGATGGTGTCTACATGTTAATACGTGTGTAACGTGACACTTGAAAAAAGTTAAATAGGATACTATTTTAAATGTGACTGGCGAGGGAAATAGAGCACTTCATTTTTTGGGCGTTCATAGAAAAATTAACGTATTTTTTACTGTTTGTGTATACAAATCTTATATAGAAACGATCCATTATTTTATATATTGGTGTTTTTTATAAAATGTGTCCACATATTTTATGTGTGTCGGGTTTGTTATGCGCAACATGTAGTTAATAATTTCAGTTGTTCTCCAGAATCCATCTTTATTAAAACTAAAATTTTTAAAAGTTGCTACCACAGATTTCTTATCACATTTACTATGTCTTAAACAAAGTTAAGTAGGAAATGGGTAGTGGAAGCGGTGTGAGGAAGCCGAGAGGACTCGAATATGGTGCGTCAAGGCACTAGTGCAAGTTAGTATCAACTTCGCCATGACCGCTTCCGGGTTTTTTTTTTTTAATATTATATTGAACTAATATAATCTTTATTTTTCTTGATATCATTAGTACCTGTATTAGACCATGACGTGTCATTCCGAGTCCTAAGGTTCGAAACTTACACTTCAGTTAATTTATGACAATAATTGTATCCTTGCTTTCATTAAGAAAAATGTTTCTCAGCAAGAAGCATATGCCCTCTTCCCCCACAGTTTAAATATTCCAGAGGCCACAAATGAAAAATTTAAGAATGGTGTAGAGCAGAAGAAACTACAGAAAGTGTACGATACAAAAATATAGATATACATTATTTCGTAATTAATAATTATTATTTAAAATTACAGTATTAAATATATTATATTATTTAAGCTAAATACGAAATTAATGAAATAACTTATTACTTCCTGTTTTTTTATTCGTTTTATCCTTGCAAAATGGCGTTTTATTTTTATTTTTGTTTTGAATTATTTAAAACTATAAACTTTAATTAAAGTAGTTTTTGACCAACTTGTCTTTCAATTTTTTTTCTAGTACTTATATAGCATAACGCCCGTGATATTGTCAGAATCTCACACACGCTTGATATAAATCGCCGGAAGTTGCTTGCAGGTGCCGGAAGTTGTCGGAAGGTGTCGGAAGGTGCCGGACGCTGATCGCTTTAACCCTAATACCAACAAATCATAGATAAAACATTAGTTTTCTATCATAGGTTTATGAGAAAATATAAATATTTATATGGATTTGAACAAAAAAAAGCCATTTAAAATCATAAAAAGAAAAAAGTCATAAAAATTAAACAGAAATTTGTTTGCTATCAGTTGTTTGTTATTCAAAAATGAATATTAATTCATAAAACTTACTTTACAATTAATGTTTTTTATTTGAATTTGAATTTTCTAAAAGTTTCCTACAAATAGTCCAGTAAATATTTAAGATATTGTTTTTATTTTTTAATTATTTTTTTGTTGAAACAGTTTTAATTTTTCGATTAATTTTTCATTGAGTTAGCTTCCTGTTGACAGAAGTATTATACCTTTCATCGAATAAAAATGGGCAACGTTTGCGTGAACAAAAAAATTAATTAGGAAAGTATCGTTCGGCACCTTCCGGCATTTTCCATAAACCATTCGGATGATTCTGACGATAGCACAGTATTTATACTGCACAAGTACCTCTTTCCATCTCGTAATTTATAAATTTCTGCATTGTTTACATCTAATGGTCTGCTAATAAATCTTTGATTATACTAGATAAATATATGAGTTTATTCAAATCAAGTATTTATTCGAATTATCATAATCTTCTGATTCACAATTAAGGTTAGTATTTTATCTAAACACGTAATCTAGATCATCATCATCATTATTATTATTATTATTATTATTATTATTATTGTTATTGTTATTATTATTATTATTATTATTATTGTTATTGTTATTATTATTATTGTTATTGTTATTATTATTATTATTATTATTATTATTATTATTATTATAATAATAATAATAAGAAGAAGAAGAAGAAGAAGAAGAAGAAGGAGATATATAAAATCAGCATTGAATGGAAGGGTACAAGGGGTAAAAAAAAATGGGATGGAAAAACACTAACTATAAAATATTGAATGTCCCGACGTTAAAATCATTGGCGCTATTTAATTGCTGCTTCGTGCAGTAAAATGGTGTACAAGATAGGGAAACCAGTTGCCATTATTACCTGTAAAGGTACCCCAGGCGCTAAACCAACCACTTTGCCGTTATTACCTGTAAAGGTACCCCAGGCGCTAAACCAACCGCCGCCTCCCGAAATCGAAGATTATACATGAGAGAGTGTATCTTTTAGAACCGAACTAAACGAAACCTATTCCGACAAAGAAGGATCGGATTAGTCGAGCGATTCACTAGCTTTGCAGGATGATGACACGTTGAACCCTGACAATGAAAACTTGATCACAAGCTCACGTTGTTTTCCTTGACAACATTTGAAATTTTCAGTTATTTAACTTGCGGGCGCAATGATGTCAATGCTCAGTGGTGAAGCTGAAGGAGTTTTGCCTCGCCACCAAAATCAGCAGAGTATGTGGCATTTCTGAAATAGCCTTTTCCATGTTGATTACCGTATGATGCTGATCCCGTGCAGTTCTAAGAGATGTATCCTCTCATTCTTTGCCTTCTCTCTTTGAGAAGATATTGGATTACTCTACTGGGGAATGCCAACGGGGCTGCCCAGATTTTTTTTTCTTGCAAGTTAGAGTGCTCCTTTTCTGAGACGCTAGCTCTTCAACCCCACTTTCGGACACTTGTGTCACATTTTCTAGTCGAGATAGAGAGATAAATATCCTCTGAATGCTTATAAAATGTAAGATGACCACGTGATTTATTCGACAAGATGGATGCCTTCGGTATTTGACACCGACAAGCTAAAAGAGAAATATCGGTGAACAGATAAGTAAAACTGCAATATACGGCTGGAAATTTCACTGGTAGATATTCTTTTTATCTACAAGGTAAGAAATAGACGGAATAATAAAATCACATACATTTTCATCCATTTTTTTTTCTTATCTGCATGACTAGGAACCAAGACGATCTTTTCAATTATCTTTTATTTATCTTGTTTATCTATCTTTTTGCTTTGTTTGTTTTTTTTATATATATATATATATATATATATATATATATAAATTTTTGTTTTTTGTAATCGTGTTTTTTTTTTGTTTGTTTGTTTTTGTTTTTTTTTGTTTTTTTGTATTTAATTCTATTGAAGACAAATGTCTGGCTTTCTCTTTCTCCTTGAGCTGATCGATATAATGATGGGAACTGAGAGAGTTGAGGAAATTTATGGTACATCAATTCAACTTTTCGGAATGCTGGGTGTCACGATAAGACATAACGATAAAAAAGGTTTAGAAAAAAAAAAAAAAAAAAAACGACAGAGAATGAAAACGAAATTTGTGAACTGTCGAGCTAGAAATCATATAGAGTGCTTTAAATCAATTAAAGAGATAACGTATACAGAGTATAAAGCACATATATAGACACGTGCTTATTATACAAACGCACGCACACACACACACACACACACACACATGCACACACACATATATATCACGACGGTTCTAGGTTCGATCCTCGGCTTGGGAGAGGTGTTAGTCTAGCGGCACTGATGAGTTGTGAAACAACGAAACAGGTCTGTATGTCGATGACTAAAATATATTTTATAAAAGCTCCCCTCTTTGGTAGAGCACTCTCGAAAATTATCTTACTCGCTACTTAATTTAGCTGAAATAATGCGAAGCTCGCAATTTGTTTACAAACAAACGTTTGAGCCCTCTACGAGTAGCGGACCGATGTTTATTTAAATAATCGTTCGGACAGGTTAATTTCGGCCACCGATTCCGTAGTCAAGGGGTAGGACTGCCGACTGTCATCACGACGGTTCTAGGTTCGATCCTCGGCTTTGGAGAGGTGTTAGTCTAGCGGCACTGATGAGTTGTGAAACAACGAAACAGGTCTGTATGTCGATGACTAAAATATATTTTATATATATATATATATATATATATATATATATATATATATTTCTTCTGAAATATATTTTATTTCCTCATAATATATACCAATCCTTATTTAAGAAGATCAATATAGCGAATAAATGACAAAAGACTATATTCCAAAGTTCATGATGTTGACCATCTTATAATTTATTCCTTTATTCAGTTGACATTTACAACTCTTGATAGTATCTGTTTCGTAGCGCAAAATACGAAACAGAATAAATTATAAACTGGTCAACATCATGAACTTTGGAATATAGTCTTTTGTCATTTACTTATTATATATATATATATATATATATATATATATATATATATATATATATATATATATATATATATATATATATTAGGTTTACAAGAAGGTTCTTGCAGAATTTTTTTTTTCAACCGATGTATTTTCAAGTAAGTTTTCGTTATAATACCTTGACTTTATATATCATCTTTAAGTTCGTTTTACGCTCTATCTAATTGTTTAAATTACAATCGTTTTAAAACAATTATATTTTCTTTTCAGAACGTTGAATACAAAATGGAAAAAAAGTAAATTAGCACAATTTTCTTATTGCAATTCAATATAAACTGCTCGCGATATCAACAAATCATTTGGCCCAGGAACTGGACTACTGGACGCACAGCAAAATGGTGGTTTAAGAAATTTCGTGGTGGCGACAAGAGCCTTGAAGATGATGACCGTAGTGGTTGACCATTGGATGTTGATGACTATCAATTAAGAGTCTTAGTCGAAGCCAATCTATGCACAACTATTCGAGTACTTGGTTCTGGATTAGACGTAACGTATACGACGATTTCCAATCACTTAAGAGATATTCGAAAGTACTACCTGTTTCTTGATCGGGTTGTGAGTTGCGTTGAAAAATGGGTTCCTTACGACAAGAGGCGAGACTCGGCTTAGTGGTTAGTCTACAAACTCTGTGATACTTCCCGAAGTCAAAGTTACACCAAAAGGATGTCATGCTGACTGCTTAGTAGTTTGCGACCGACCTCATCAATTACAGTTATTTTTTTAATGCAGGCGAAAGCAATACGACCGAGAAGTACTGTCAATAAATAAATGAAATGCATCAGAAACTTCGACAACAACACCCAGCATTAGTCAACAGAAAAGGCGCAATTCTCTACCAGGACAATGCTCGACTGCTCTTTGCTAAACTGACCCTACAGAAGTTGAACGAATTATGCTACAAAACTCTGTCTCATCCGTCATATTCTTCAGAAATCTAACCTACCGACTTTTTAAAGCATCTCGAAAACTTTCTGCGTGAGAAATGCTTCAAAAACCTAAGCGATATAAAAAAAAAAAAACCAGCTTCAGCGACTTCATCGCAACCGGAACGCAAGATTTTTACGTTATTGGAATGAATTCCCCGAAGTAATTTCATTTACAACATTTCAACTACTAACGATTACTACGCTATAATCCCATTAACTACTGTACATCCATTAACCATTATCCTAGAGTGACCTCCGGACTTTGATAAGCGGTTACTCTTATGTAAAAAAAGAAAAAAGTCGAAAGTAGTAGAGTATCCGCGGACCGTTAAAGGTAAATTTAGCCAAATCGCCGATTAATAGGAAGGTGTCACCAGATCACATCCTCACATACATAAAATAAAAATATAGAAATATCTCCGAAAAATAACTACATTTGATAAAGAACTCAAAATCACTATATTAATACGAAATAGCAACATTTATTTATGTGTTAGGAATATTAATTCAAGTCATTCCAATGTAAGTGTTTTCTTGTAATAAGTGTTTATTATACAGAACTAGCTAAATGAGGATTACTTAAGAATAGCATGAAGTCTAAAATTACTCATTTTTATGAACAGAGTGGCACACGTGGCTTAAAATCAATGTGATTATTTTTTAGAGAAAAACAGTCATTGAAGCATGTAAGCGAAATGTGTGTATGTGTGTGTTCATCACATAAAAAACAGCAGTTCAAAATAACATTGTTTAAAAGAAGAATTAATTTCTCGATCGATGTGTTAATTTTCCATGATGATAATTAAGTTTCGTGCGCATGGCACGCAAATTCATGGTGGGGGTTTTTAACGCCTCATAGTGGCAGAGTTTCATTGACATACAGTCTTGGGAAAGACAAGAGAAAAACTAGAATAAACTGATTTGATTTTCGTGACAAATCCTTATATAACGATGTTCTCGAACGTTCCAGCCTGTTTGGTGTATCACTACAATCAGAAACGTAACATAATCCGTTTAGTCCATGTGATCAAATCGCAATGTTGTGTGCTTACGCGTCCCTGAGACTTGTGGGCGTTGAAAACGGTGATTGCTACGAAAATGTTCCTGTCGGAGATTTGATCTGGCCGTATGTGAAAAATAAATATTTACTTGCCTTCTTACGATAGCAATGGTTGATAGTGAAAACCTGCTATCCCCAAAACGAGTAACTTTTGATTGAGGCAACATTTTTTAGATAGTTCTCAATCGTAAATATTTATCCTTCATTGACCAAAGATGGAAAAGATAAAGTATAGTATCAGAGCAAATATTATTTTAACGTTAATTTTATTTGGAAAAGTAAAAATAATATAAATAAACCAAAAATAAAAAGATATTGTGAAATTGGCAAATATTTAAATCATATTTTTGTTTCATTTTTAAAATATTCAGACCAGACAAAAATATACTCGATTGTGAATGTTGATGGGCATGAAAAGTGCTGCTCAACTTAATGTAATGTAACACCCTTATTTCTAAGGCTTTTTAACAGTTCAGGACTAAAGACTGTTAAGCATTCTTTTTTTTTTTTTTTGCTATGGGAGATAAATTCTGCGTGTTTTACTTTTTAAGGGGATTTTGTGTGGTTTTACGACGTTGCGAGTCAGACTTAGGGTTAGACATATATCAAAGACTAGTTACCTTCCCCAAAAAGTTACAATGCCCTAGAAACGAGGGATCATTTTAATGAGTTTATATGAAAAAATGATCCCCCATTTTAAATTCTAAAACATTATTTCCGAAATATTTACACGTAATCGCCTAAAAAAGCAAAATCTCATTTTTGGAGGGGGATAGCTAAGGGTCCTCGTCTACTTTTAAATATAGATATAATTTATTTTTTAAATAGACAAACTTAATGTTTTCCCTTTATATATATTCTCAAATATTTTCATCTTGTTCTATTTTTCCATTTATACATGTGTGCCAGTTTTACCTGCCCTCCACAATCTCCCTTTCAAAATGATTAAAGAATCTATTAATAAATTCAAGTATAAATTTAGTACCTATGTTTTATGGATTTTTTTCCTTTTCTTTTTCTTTTTTTTTTTTTTGCAAACTTATCCGATATTTACGGAGAGTTTATTCAGCAATATTCAATATTTATGTACGTCAGTATTGTATTGTTTAATTGTTAATATATCCATTTAAGTTATATTATTAACACTGTTTGATTTTATGATTTGTTTCTTGCAAAACAAATAGCATATGTAAAACTAACTGATAAAATGTGAAAGCCTTCTCGGGAGCTAACCGCTTCAATATAATTCCAGAAGTATATAGGGAGAAAACACGAAAACTTTTGTATATTGAATATACTATATTTAAAATATTTTTACGTAGGGTAGGAAGTTAAGATATGGTGTTGTTGTTTTTTTTTGTTGTTTGTTTTGGTTTTGGTTTCTTTTTTTTTTTAGATTTTTTTTTTTTTTTTTTTTTTTGAATTCGCTGTTTAGGAAAATTTCAGACAACAAAAGTTAAAAATCTAGCGATTTTCTGGATATTTCTTTTTCCTTATCTAACGGGTTTTTTTAAATCTCAATTGGCAACATTGTCCAGAAGTAATTTTTTATTTAAACTCTGAGACTTACAATAAGCTCGACTTTATTAAATGCCCGTTGTAATTGATTTGTTTTAATTTAGAAATATTCTTTAAAGCTGATTTATTATTTCTATTTTTACTTTTAATATTTTGCGTTTAAAACGGGAGGTAATTTTTTAAATTTTATTTTCAATTATTTTAATTTTTAAGAAACTTTTTGTATGTGTGTGTGTGTGTGTGTGTGTGTGTGTGTGTGTGTGTGTGTGTGTGTGTGTGTGTGTGTGTGTGTGTGATGAAATTTCAGACAACAGCAGAAGCAAACGGAAAACAAAACATTATGCTTTGAAAGGAACAGGTTACCTAGGCGTTCTTTCTTTAGAACAAAAGGTTCGTTGAAAGCATAAATAAGCTATTTTCTCATATCTTTTTACATAAATTCTCCATAAACAGAAATTTGCTACGACAATGTACTTCTTAAAACATTCATTACGAAAAAGTGATTAACAAACTTCAAACTGCGTATATGGCCTAAAAAAATACAAATGATTTCATGAATTGATAAATTCATGACTTTTACTCCAAAATAAATAATCTTTTGGTCCCCCAACAGAATGAGGGTGAACCTGTAAATTCACAATTGTCCGTTCGTCCGTTCGTCTGTCCGCACTTTTCTCAATAACTACGCCTTGAAATTTTTTAAAAAATTGCACAAACATTAAACATGATAGGAGTAAAAAAAAGTAACCAAATGGATTTTCTAGGAAAACTCCAGTTGGTTCCCTATGGAGTACCTTTCGGGTTAAAATGGCTAAAATTGACATTTAAAGTGGCTTAGTCTAGAAGGATTTACCATTTACTGACGGCAAATAGAACAGCAGAAGTGTAGTATTAGAACAGATACTACACTTTTCAATATATGGTCTGTTTAAAGGTACAGGCAAGAAGTTAATAATCCAGAAGCAGATTTTAATGATGACATCTACAATAAAACTTTTTGCCTAATTGAAGAAAAAGTTCTCATTATGTTCCATCGACAATTGGCTTAGCTGCACCGATGGATTACCTGCACCGAGGCAAGGAGGAGATGAAAAACTTGCAAGAGAGTATCAACGTGAAGTAAATTACAATATTGAAGAACTTTCCGTACAAGCAGAAAATATGTCAGAAAAACTGACGGGTTATCAAAGAGAAGTTTACAATTCATTAATGGCAATGTTGGAAGCATATCGCGGACACTGACGGACAGTTTGCAAGTCTCCTTGAGCTTTTTCTTGCAACTTGCCCATAAATGTGCTCATCCTCCATCTTCTGATCAATCAGTTGTCTCAGTTAAGATAAAAACAAAATGTAATAAGTCATCAGATGTACCTCTCCGTCGTACTGTATATTGATACTTTATGGCTGATTGGGATGACTTTTTTCTTTTTTTCTTTTTTTTACACAGACATCACCACATTACCAAGGCCAAGAGGCCGCTCGAGGATAAGGGTTAAAGAGTGTACAGTAGAAATTAGACAATATAGTAACCAATTCGGTAAATTTGTTAACTTATATGGAACGGCTCATCAAGAACTTGTTCACGTTAGACTTGAAGACAACCATATTGTAGTCAGCAGGAAAGCACGAAAACGGAAGACAATTCCACGGGCGTGCAGTTCTAAGAAAGAAGCTTTGTTCATGGAATCTACGTTTAGGTTTAGGCAGAGATAAAGAGTGGGGGGATTATTGATAGTGTATTCAGCTAGACGAGTGTTTCTTGTGAAAGTTTGGTAGCATAGAGTGGAGCTCAGTCGAACACTTTCCATGAAAATAACGATACATCAGAGACAAACTCGCAACATCTCTTCTGTGAGATAGAGGTTGCAGAGAACAGAAAAGGACATCTCCTACGAGACTATGAAGTCTATTTTGAACTCTATCAAGGCAGAACAAGTCCTTTTTAGCAGCTCCTGCCCAGATGTGGCAACAGTATTCCATCCTTGGACGTACCTGGCTCTTATATAGATAGAGAATTGGATCAGCAGTGAGATATCTACTGGATCGATAGAAAGATCCCACCATTTTTCCAGCGGCCTTGGCAACAGATTTGATGTACGTTTTCCATTTCAGATCAGGAGTAACGGTCAAGCCCAGAAGCTTATCAAAACTTGAGGCCTCCTGAAGACGAGAGCCATTCATTTATATTGATGCCAGATGTGGATTAGAGTGTTAATGATGTAAAGAGAGAAGCTTGGTTTTAGATGCATTAAAAGTAACCAACCACTCCTTTCCCATATTGTACCACGTGCTGAAGATCAGAGGAGAGAGAATTGAAGAGAACTTTGTCGTTTACTGTCTTAGATGTGCACCATAAATGGTAGTGTCATCAGCATAAATGTCGACAAATGATGTACGGATGTGATTTGGAAGATCATTAATGTAGATCAGGAATAGAGTTGGATCTAGGATGGACCCCTGAGGGAATCCAGCATTTATACTGTGAGCTTCTGATTTTTGCCCCTCAACTACTACTCTTATGAACCTATCAGAAAGAAATAATTTAATAATTGAGAAGACATTTCCAGCTATACCATAGCTAGAGATCTTGTGAAGTAAACCTTTATACGATACCCTATCAAAGGCCTTAGATATGTCAAGAACAATTGCCCTGGAAAGGTTGCCTCCGTCGAGAGATTTGCTAATCCTATGAGATATAACTGCAAGCACATATGCTGTAGATCTAGCAGAACGGAAAGGCTTCCGAACATTTATATCACATATACCGCTGTGTTCCATGTTTAAAAAGAATGTATCCTCTATAGTATCTGACCTGACGGAATTGATAATTGTCGGTATAAACTGCTTCATACCCTCCCAGAAATTTCAGCAAAAACCTAACAGCCAGTCGTGGTTTACTCCAGAATGTGACGCTGTCATTGCGCATAGAACCCACGCTTTCTATTGCTTTCAACGAAATAAATGTGATGAAACTAAAACCGCATTTGCAACCACTGTAAAAGAGTAATAAAAAATGCGAGAGATTCGTATACGCTGAACAAAAATGTGTCTTCTATTCCAACTATCATCACTGGACCGGGTGTAATTTCATCAGCATCTGACAAAGCAAAATTCTTTGCCGAGAACTTTGCAACAAATTCTACCTTTTTTGATCATGGCCGTATCCACCGTATTTTCTCCTGTGTCTGAAAATCTGCCATGCAAAATACAAATATCAAATTGCCAAGCCTATCAAAGACCTTGATTCCAGTAAAGGAACTGGCCCCGACGGCATTCCAACCATATTGTTCAAAAACTTCAACCAGAAATAGCTCCCATACTTACAAAACTGTTTAAACGTTGCATGAAGGAGAAATGCTTCCAAACACGCTGGAAAGCTTCATCAGTTTGTCTCGTATTTAAAAATTTTGGAGATCTGTCATCTGTCTCTCAGTACAGACCAATCAGTCTCCTGTGTGTAATGAGTAAATTGTTGGATCTTTGATAGATAGAACAGCGGTCAAACTATTAGCAGAAATAACTTACTCAGTGATATACAATATGTTTTTTTCTCTACTAGATCTATTGCTGATGTGTCAATTGTAATATTACAAAAGATTAGTAAATCTCTCAACAAGGACATTGTTTTTAGAACAATAGCTCTTCACATATTCACGGCTTTTGACAGGGAGTGATATAAAGGTTTACTTCACAAGATTTCCAGCCATGGAATAGCTTAAAATATCCTTTCAATTATATTATTTTACTTGGAATTCATTATTGAAATGAGTATTATTTATTCATTTTTATTCATTGCGAACTATTGTCCTCATTTTTTCTTAGCTGTTTCACGACGTTTCTGCCAGCTATTCCTCTTGCCACCTGACGAAGGCCAGAGGAATAGTTGGCCGAAACGTCGTGAAACAACTAAAAAAAGATGAGAATAATAGTCCGCAATGAATAAAAACTAATCCTTTCAATTATTAAATCCTTTCCCTCTGATAGGCTTATAAGAGTAGTCGTCAATGGCAGAAATCAGAAGTTCATAGTAACAACGCTGGTGTCCCTCAGGGTTCCAAGCTGGACCCAACTCTTTTCGTGATCTTCATCGATGATCTCCCAAATCGCATTCTTAGATCATTCGTAGACATTTATGCAGGCGACACCTCAATCTATGGAAACACTTAATAGCCGGCGACGACCAAGATTTTTATGATTCTTTCTCTTTTGATCTTGAGTACGTGATGCAATGGGGAAAAAGGTGGCTGGTTAATTTTAATGCATCTAAAAACATTTTTTTTAATCATAATCGCTCTGACCCCCATCTGGCCCCAATTGAAATGAATGTCTCTCGTCTTGGGGGAAGGACCATGCCTTCACAAACTTCTGGGACTGACCTTCACTCCTTATTTGAAGTGGAATACATACATCAAATCTGTTGATAAGATCGCTGGAAAAATTGTTGGATCATTGCACTGCTCCAATACGTATATCACTGTTAACGCAATTCTCTATGTGTATAAGAGCTAAATACGTCCTAAAATGGAATACTGTTGCTACACCTAGGCAGGAGCTGCAACCTCTTTCCCTCAGAAGAGACGGTGCGAGCCTATTACTGCTCTATCGTTATTTTCATGGCAAATGTTCGTCTTAATCCCAATCTATGGCCCCCCCTTGCAAAACTTTCACTCGACTAGCTATAACTACTATCAAACAATTTTCACACTCTCGATCTGCGCCTAATTCTAAACGCAGATTCCATAAACAAAGCTTCTTTTCTATAACTGCCTGCATGTGGAATACTTCCCAGCTGATAACAATATGATAGCCTTCAGTTTCAATGTAAACAAGTTCTGGTTGGGCTGTTCCTTTAAATAATCCGAATTCTACCAAATCTACACCATCGATGATTACTAAACTACTACCTTACATTCATAAACCCTTATCCTAGAGTGGTCTTCTTGATAAGTAGTGACTACTTCGTAAAAGAAAAGTCCGGTTCCTGGTTTGAGATAAGTGCTAGTTTAGTTATTGATGAATATATATAAATATATATATATATATATATAGAGAGAGAGAGAGAGAGAGAGAGAGATAGATAGATAGATAGATAGATAGATAGATATGTGTGTAGCACGCCGCCCAGCGTTTCCAGATAATAAAATACGCTTGAATATAATATTTAAATTTATGTAGACTTCGTATTTATTATTATAGAGCCACTCTTCTACTGATTATCATATAGTGTCCAAAATACATAGTAATGATTTCAAAAGTTATAAGAAATTACTAAAGTGTCGTCAGCTATGATAGAATCGAAACCAAAACATTTAGCGCTCTAACCTTAGCCGTTAACATTCGAGCTATGGTCAGATGAATAAGAAAACGTTAAAATTAAGCGAATTTAACGTATGAATGTATATTTGTGCATGCGCAGAAGTATGTTTGAGAGGGGATAGGATGGCCTGGTATGTTATAGACGATTCCGTCTTCATGTGTAGCTAAATGAATTGAAGTCATTGAGAAACAAAGGGTCGCAAGTGAAAACGAAATATACCGATATGTGACAGAGTTGGGATGTAGATTTATTTACATAAATATACATGAGAAATAATAAAGATATAGAGAGTAAGAATAAGAGTTCGTCGAGAAAGGAGTAACGTTACTTGTGATTGATGAGAGGCTGACGGGTTAGTCAGGAACGCTGGTTGGGTGGCCATTCCAACTGGAGCGGTTCTTGGTTACATGTTGACTGGTCGAGAGTTCAGCGGAAAAGAGAGAGAAATATGAGAAACAGAAAGTCATGTGGCTGTGTCGCTCTCCGGATATCAGAGTTAAAGGGCAACAATCGAGTTAGTTTCCCACAAGTAATAAGTTTAGTCGAATTACTTCTGCTACGTTAATATTTTTTTTTATTTTGACCTTTAGCAGTTATTTTTATCGGCTAAATACAAATCGAAATTGTCCCACTGATCCAAATACTCTTTATATAAGTTTCAAGTCTGTAGACCAAAAATCAAGAGAGGAGTTTGATAGAGACCGTTCCGCACACACGTGTGTTTTCATCATAAATGCTGCATAATTATGTACAATGCAAAAACTATGCATAAATAGAACAGGGCGTAATAGTAAAGAAAATAGCAAATAAAAAGGTGGGGGAATATAAACATTTTTTTTTTAACTCGTCTAGCCAAAATCACTATCAATAAATTCCCCCACTCCCTATCGTTGCCTAAACCTAAACGCGGATTCCATGAACAGAGCTTCTTCCCAAGAACTGCTTCCCTGTGGAAGTCTGTTCCGCAGGTCTGCTTGCCAGATGACTACAATATCATTATTTTCAAGCCTAACGTAAACAAGTTCTTGTTGAGCCGTCTTCGTAAATTATCTAATTATACGAAATTACTTCTACAAACGATTATTACGCAGCTGTCCTAATGACTACAATACACGCATTAACTGTTATCCTCGAGTGGCCTCTGAGCTTTGATATGTGGTAACCTCTTTGTAAAATAAAAGTTCTTACTACAAAAATGTCATCTACAAAAGTATGCGATTGCAATGAGTTAAAATATATCAACTGGCTTCGTCGGGAAAGCGGAAGAGACATCTTTGCAGTAAAAATAAAGCATTTGCCTCATAGTAAGTGATTAAGCCCCGTGGTAGAAATGTGGGTGGGGGAATAAAAGAATGGTGAGATTGGGGATTGAAGGCGAGAGTCCGACATAGAATATCTCTTACCCTGCGACCTCCCCACCCTACTTATGTTCAGTCTTGTTACACTCTCTCTCTCTCTCTCTCTCTCTCTCTCTCTCTCTCTCTCTCTCCTTCCCTCTCTGGCTCTTTCTCTTTCTCTCTCTCTTTCTCTCTCTCTCTCTCTTCCTCTCCCTCTATATTTCTTTCCCGACCCGATCGTTGTTTCGGCCATGTTTTAATACCCAGTGAACGTGACGCGTTGTCTGCTTTGGGCGGCTTGATGCAAAGATCGGAGGCAGATTAAGACGGATAATCTGCAAGAAATGGAGTTTGCAGGCGCCACGTTATCACAAGTTGCCAGCAACACCATCAGTCGGTGCGATGCACGGGTGTGGCGAGAAGAGGAGCGAGGGGTAGATCAGACTCCTACCACACCCCCACGGCTTCGTTTCAATCCCCCTTTTCTCCGTCCCATTACCGTTTGCACCACGACACATGAATTACTCTAATAACGTAATAACGGCATTGCGGGAGGAGGTAAATGAAAAGAAAAATGTAAACGTAGGAGGTAAATAATGGGAGAAGAGGTAAGAAAAGATGAAGATGAAGGGGGACGAATAGGAGACGGAGAAGATAAGTGTTAATGAGCAAAAGAAAGAAGAAAAGGAAGTAGAAGAAGAAAGACGGGATGGAGGAGCAGGATGTTGAGTAGGAGGAGACGAAAAAAATAAAAGTATATAAAAAGAAGAGCAAGATTAAAAGCAGGCGTAGAAGAAGAGAGAGTATTAAAATAGAAGAACACGAAGAAGAAGAAGAAGAAAAAGGAGAAGAAGAAGGAGGAGGACAAGGAGGAGGAGGACGAGGAGGAGGGGGAGAAGAAGAAGGAGGAGGAGAAAACGGGGGGGGGGGGGAAATAATAAAATAAACAGACAAAAACGGAGAAGGGAGCATGAAATTAAAGGTGGTAGGAAAGAAGAACAAAAAGAAGAAGAAAAAGAAAAAGACGAAAAAGGAGGAGGGGAGGAGGAGAAGGGTAAGGAGGAGAAGGAGGAATGTATAGCAAAATCAACAAACAAAAAGAGAGAATGTAGGAATGAAAATAAAAGTAGTAGAAGAGAGAGTATTAAAAAAGAAGCGAGAGAAGAAGAAGAAAAAGAATAATAAAATAAAAGGAAGAAGAAGAAGAAAAAGAATAATAAGATAAAAGAAAGAAGAAAAAGAATAATAAGATAAAAGGAAGAAGAAGAAGAAGAAGAAGAAGAAGAAAAAGAAGAAGAAAATAAAAGGAAGAAGAAGAAGAAAAAAGAATAATAAAATAAAAGGAAGAAGAAGAAAAAGAATAATAAGATAAAAGGAAGAAGAAGAAGAAGAAGAAAAAGAATAATAAAATAAAAGGAAGAAGAAGAAGAAAAAGAATAATAAGATAAAAGAAAGAAGAAAAAGAATAATAAGATAAAAGGAAGAAGAAGAAGAAGAAGAAGAAAAAGAAGAAGAAAATAAAAGGAAGAAGAAGAAAAAAGAATAATAAAATAAAAGGAAGAAGAAGAAAAAGAATAATAAGATAAAAGGAAGAAGAAGAAGAAGAAAAAGAAAAAGAAAATAAAAGGAAGAAAAAGAAAAAGAATAATAAAATAAAAAGAAGAAAAAGAATAATAAAATAAAAGGAAGAAGAAGAAAAAGAATAATAAGATAAAAGGAAGAAGAAGAAGAAGAAGAAGAAGAAAATAAAAGGAAGAAGAAGAAAAAGAATAATAAAATAAAAAGAAGAAGAAGAAAAAGAATAATAAAATAAAAAGAAGAAGAAGAAAAAGAATATTAAAATAAAAGGAAGAAGGAGAAGAAAAGGAGAAAGAAAAAAGTGATGAGGGTGAAGGCAAAGAAAGGAAATAGAGTAAAATGATTTTTTAAAAATAGTAGAGGAAGAGGATAGACAAAAAAAAAAAGAGATAGTTTTGGGCACGAAAACTTCAAACAAAGAACGAGAGGAAAAGATGCAGAAAGAGAAAAAGTAAACGATAAAGAAAAACAGAAAAATAGAACGAAAAAACATTTAAAAATAAACAAATGAAATGATGAAGATCAAATGAAACATGCGACAACATTTGAAATGCATTTTTTTTTTCTCTCGTACGAAAATGTATGCAAAATTATTTGGCGAGGAGGTAACGAAAATGTTTTGAAGACGAAAAACTACAAATCCGCGATAAAGACGATTAAATAAAATTTGCAATAAAATAAAAAAAAAGGGGGTGGGGTCAGAGAAACTAAATAAAAATGGTGGGAACGACAAAGTGGAGAAGAATTGCTGTTTTCTGTCTTAATATCTATTCATCTAACACTTATCGTTTGCCAGTTTTTGACCATGAAATAGTATTTTAACCCCTTATATCAAGTGGCTTAATGTCTTGTCTGGGGCGATTTCAATGAAAATACATAACGGTAGTAGGAATAACAAGCATAAAGTAAGGCAAAAAGCAACTCAATTTATTAAAGACACCAATAAATTGACACCGGCAGATTAATTACTATTTAATCAATTGTTACTCTAGATAAGATTCAGTTGTTGCCACAAACTTATAATAATAATAAATATCAATGAATATCAGAAATATCGTATCTTTTAATAACTTGCTTCAAATGGCATAGGCCTCAAAAGTGCTGAAAGCATAGGAATATCGTCTGGCAGTTATCCAAAACAGTAGAATTGCGGGATACAGCATTAATCAACCGCCGTATGACGGGTCCCACGCAAAATTTAAAACAGTACATATAAAAATTAGTATCAAAATGCAGTACAGTATATAATACACGTATATATTCTAATAACATCAATAATACCGTAAGGCGAGGTATAAACCGTAACCAGGGTCCAGAAAAAATCGTATTCCACATCGTAAATAAATGAATTCTAGGGCCACCGTATCCCGGGGTTATACTTTTAAGGAAAGTGATAGGTAAATCCTAAAAATAATAGAGTTATTTCCCTTGTTCTGGAGAATAAAGAGTTGTCGACCTTCGGAAAAACTATCCGCATGCCAGTTTTAGGAAATAAACAAATGTGTCTCGTATAATAAATTTAAATTATCACATATCCAGCAACTTATTATTTTGCTCTGTAGGTTGTTGAATAAATCTGTTAAGAATTGTTCTTTGTCCTCTGTTCATTTTTAATTGGTACTAGCACACCACCCGCCGTAGCCCGGCTGTAAAATACGCTTAAATATGATATTTTAATTGATGCAGATTTCGTATTTATTATTATATATCTGTTTATTATTATATTGTACCCAATATATAGTAGTGATTTTTAAAAAGAAATATGACTTGAGTGTCACCAGCTAGAATCGAAACTAAAACATTTAGCTATCAAAAAAGTACTTAAGTATTAATTACGACATTGACTCTGACAATTTTTTACGGTAAAATTCTCAAGTCTTCTTATATATATATATATATATATATATATATATATATATATATATATATATATATATATATATATCGACTTGTATTAATCGTGGCACTCCGCACTGATGATGATTCCCGAAAGGATAAAACACTAGTGTCTGTAGGTATTTAATAATGATTATAGTAAATAATTATATATGTATACATATATATATATATATATATATGTATATGTATATATATATATATATATATATATATATATATATATATAAGGTTCAGAAAATATATATAGCAATTTAGCTACACAAAATATTCCACGTTTATCCTCGTGAGAATTCGTCAGGTTTATGCCTGACGAATTCTCACGAGGATGAAACGCGGAATATTCTGTGTAGCTTAATTGCCATATATATTTTCATAACTTACTACCTAGCTCTGCCTATGTTTTGAGCACTGTTGAAGTAAATGCTGAAAATTAACACATAAAAATTATACCTTTGTGCATTAATTTATGTGATTAAATGAGTCATATATATATATATATATATATATATATATATATATATATATATATATCCAGACAAGTATTGTTAAATATCAAGAAGTGTTTTTGCTTAATGAGCTTCTTTTGTAATTTTTCAATTTTTCGAATTGTCGTTCTTTTTTCTCGGTCCAATCTGTGCAAGATATTCTATAGTCGTTTCGTCCATATATATATATATATATATATATATATATATATATATATATATATATATATATATATATATATATATATTAAATATTAATTCTTTAATATTTATAATATACTTTAGTTTTACCATCTTGGATCATTTTGGTAAATTTAATTGTAATTTTTTATTATATATATATATATATATATATATAGTAAGTTATAAAATGTATATGGCGATTAAGCTATATAACTTACTAATGGCGATTAAGCTTTATAACTTACTAACTAGCTCTACCTACGTATTGAGCACTTTTGAAGTAAATACTTAAAGTTTACGCATAAATCTATACTTTCGTATATTAATTTTATGCGAGTAAATTAAGTAGTTATATATATATATATATATATATATATATATATATATATATATATATATATATATATATATATATATATTGGTCGCTCATATTGTCAATATGTATTAAAATAAACATAAACAGTGCACCGATTTTCATTGCTATGAAAATGTAAAAATATTTATAGTGTTTTGTTTAACGTTTTTATAGAAAAAAATTGTTTTTTTCGTTTTTGAATTTGAAAAACATGATTGAGTTTTGCAAAGGGAAATGAAAAATAAATAAGTGTTTATTTCATTTAGGTCAGGAAGCTAGTATCTTCATACAGCCTAATCTGTTTGGTGGTCTAATAAATAATATCTAATCTGATGGTAGCACTAGGAAAAGCAGAAGATGTATTCTGCATTTGCAAACGACTGTCTGACGACAGTGGTTAGGAAAAACATCGTTTGGATCGCTGTAGGATAACCCGAAGTAAAAAGAAAAGATTGGTTTTCGAGATGACATAATCATAATTATCAAGAAACGAAGAATTAACTTGTTTGGACACGTTGTTAGATAACACCTTGAAAGCAATGTCTACCGAACATTCAAAGTAGAATTTCACGATGCCATACCTTATGATAGGCTTCCAAACCGGTAGACATATTAGATCAGTAACGAAATAGGGCTTCATTTACTAATGGTGACTATGAAATGATTGTGTATCAAGTATGAATGTTTTTTGCAGATGATTCAATAAAACAAGTTATCTAATAAAATATTAAGTACTTTTCTAGAGATAATACGGAGGATGACTTAATTGAAACTTTTAAAATATTGGATCAGCCGAAAAGTTCGTTCTTTTTTTTTCTAATGTTATCTTCTCCGTCTATTAAAGATCGTTGTGTATTCCTATTCTTCACATCTGGTATTGGGTGTAACGAATATGTTGACTGCATTATTTGGATTCATCAGACTACTGTTCTTATCTTAAATGTAATTTTCACAACGTTTCGGTTGGTGTAACCTCCGATCTTCTTCAGTTGTATCTTGTCAAATTTGGGAATGTTTCTGTCAAAATCGGGAGTTTGGGCTAAATTTTGAACTAAACGCTTTATTTACTTCACGGGGTAGCATGCTCTTGTTTCTCAGCCATGATTAGGTAGAAGTCGTAAGCAATTTGCAATTGTACTTTTCGGTCGCCTACACTGAGAATTGAATTTTCAACCTTCATTAAAATATCACTTTTTACAATTGATTTTAACCTAAAAAACTGTGCTACAGGTACTTGAAATTCCGTCCAAACTCACTCAAGATGAGAAGAGTAGTCCAACGAATCCAAATGATACAAATAACCAAATCCTTATCTCAAAAATTCATAAACGAATATGTTGACGTCGACGTGTAATAAGCCTCCAAAAAGAGTTCTTACATTTTTGCTTGTATTCTAGGTCTTGAAATGCAAGATCAAACAGAGCACTATCGGCATCTTATGCTGTTTTTACTACGGAAAATGAAAAAACAATCTATAGAAACCTACATATGTTGGATATTTCGCATGTGACCCCGAGAATAGAGGCATTCGAGGGTTTGCACACACGCAGATTAATCCATTTGGGGAATGCGAGGCTTTCCACCATTGTCTATTCAAATGCATAATTATATCCAGAAATATCGGTCAAAGGATTGAGACAGTGGGAAATATTAAATACTCCATGGTAATGGAATGTTTATATAAATCGACACAACAGAAAGCGAGCAGTCGGTCACGTAGCGAGGATAAGCCGACACATTTTATCCTCTCCCAAACATCCAAAGCCCTGCCATGCGCTTTCACTGATGTCAACTCTCATCCTTACTAAATTAAAAACTGTTGTCAGTATGAAATAAAACAAAATATCATTTATAGATCATCTGTGTTGCGTTTTATTCACTGCCAATGTGTATACATTGTAGAGCATTGACAAAAGTAGATTTAGTAATTATATAGACTAAAAATCACATTTGAACGAATATACAATATTTAATATATATATATATATAGAGAGAGAGAGAGAGAGAGAGAGAGAGAGACAGACAGACAGACAGACAGACAGAGAGAGAGGGGGAGGGAGAGAGAGAATGTATATAATAATAAAATGTGTAAATGAATAATACTGTTACAGAAATGGTTGACTCGATTGAGAAAAGGGAGGTTTTCATTGGTCGACCGAAGTTGATCAAATTGAGCATAGGAAATAAATTGCATAAACTTGGTTGTGTTTATAAACTGCATGTTTAGGTTCCCCATAAATTGACAGAAACAGATAAAAAAATGAACTGTTTGACCAACCTAATAATTATATGAGATTACTGAAATTAGCCTTTATAATATTTTTCTTTGCATTGAAACGTATTTGAATCTACAAGATAGATATATTTTTCTAATAGATAAATTCTCTAACTTTAATAGGAATGATTTTAAGAATAAACTGGATGAATTCCCGAATAATGATAAAAATAAATTCACAAGAATATTTTTACGGTTTATGTGATGAAATGTTTAAATAGAATTTGACTTACATATCCACATTGAATATGCTGTAAGATTTTTAAAAAATTAAATGATATATTTGATTAAAATGTGAGATACCCAAATAGAAATAATAAATAAATGCGAATACAATGCGATTCCCTTGCAAAATCATACACGAAGTTCGGGTCAGCCTTAAACTGAGGAAGATGGTATATGTGTGGTTTTAACAGAATAAGACAACCTTACAAATCTAACGACTCGTCAGAATGACGACAGGGGCACTTTGGTTATAGTTTTATCAGTATAAAGTGCGATCCTGGATAGGATTAAAACACTGGGCCCTTAACCATGTGGAGTTATCCGTAAACATAATACTCAGCTTGTTTGTGAACCGTGGAGTTATCTCAAAGATAATATCAATCAAGTCAATAATCAATCAAGGCAATACTCAGATAATTTCTGAACTGGAGACGCCCAACACAACTGGAGGAAGGTCAAAAGAAAAGTGTGTCAGAGTTGTTGAGACTTTTGCACATCGTATCTAGATGTATATTTAGTGCATACTATAGAATGACGATAAAAAAATACTGTTGGACATTCATGACGGAGACTTGGTGAACAAGTCAGGCGTAGACTAAAACTTATTTGTATTAATTAGTGTTGGATTGAGAAAAGAGCTGTTAATTTTATTAACAACTTGAGAAGTGACGGTTGTTCAGTGATTAACGACACGCACTGACGATCTGGGCGTACCAAGTTCGAATCTAGTACGTTTCCCAAAAGCTACTTCAACGTAAAATGTTGGAAACCTTCATGAGATCCCTTTCCATGATCCCGATGTCTTTCTAGAGAGAATTCTGACTATAAAAATCAAGGAAGCCAATGTCAACAATAGAATTCTAAACATAATAGGGGCTGAACTGTCATCTAAGCTTCAGCCTCTGTCCCATCGACGAAATGTAGCATCCCCCTGTCTGTTCTACAAGTACTTGAACGGTGAATGCTCCGACGAACTGCAAGTACTTTTACCCCCTCGACGTAAATACTCCCGATAAACCCGACAAGCAACAAAATCCCACCCCTTCACAGTAGAGATCTCTAGATGTAAGAGAGCCTTCTACTCCAGTAGTTTCTTCCCCAGAACCGCTAGACTTTGGAATTCCCTTCCCGGTTCCTGCTTCCCCAACTGTACTGATATGCAGAAGTTCAAGTGTAACGTGAACCGACATCTTGCTGTCCAGCTCCCCATATAGTACCCCTTGATAGTACCCCCTACATCAAATTGGCAATGTGTCTTGTTTGGGCTGAAAATGTAATTAAAAAAAAAGAATATTCAGATTCATATGATGATGATGATCAAAGATATAAAGATGATGATGATGATGATGATGATGATGAGTAACCAATTCATATATGAGATTTAACGGGATCACCCAATAAATATCAGCATATTTTGATAGATACACTGTATTAGACTATCAACGGCATACAGTTAAACAAAACTTGTATTGATACAAGTGATGGATAGTGCGTGAATCGAGAACACTTGAGTCGGTGAAATGTCAGCAGACTTGCATAAGTATAGGAGAAAAATGAAACCATATACGATTATTCTTAAAACAGGATAAGAGAGTTAATCATTGAAACTCCTCGGCCTAACATTCATAGCATGAACTGGAGTAAATACTTAGGAGATATTGCCAAGACTGCAGCAAAAAAGGTAGGCTTTCTCTACTGCCAAAAAAAAACAACATTCGGCCATACGTAGCGTATTGTTGTCACATCTAAGTTGGAGCACCAGCTACTAGGTTCTGATTATTAGACAGAGTGAAATAAGTCTCCAACCTAGTATGTCCAACAATTTAAACCGAGTCCCAATTCATGTCCCATCGCCGCAATGTTACACTGCCGTGTGTGATTTAAAATTATTTTAATGGAATGTGATCCGGTAAATTTGTAGCGCTGATATGTATATCGGGTGATCCTGTAAAATGTCATACATGCAATTGTAAATCATCATCATCATCATCATCATCATCATCATCATCATCATCAGAATCCGAATATTCTATTGTTGACATTGGCTTCCCCGATTTCCGATTTTTTTAGCCAGAATTCTTTCTAAAAAGAGATCGGGAACCACGTGAAGGTTGATAACATTCTAAGTGACGGAAATATTTCAAACCAACCTGACACGCAGCAAAACCCCATCCCCTCATTGTAGAGATAACCAGATACCGGAAAGATTTCTAGTCTTTTTTTTTTCGTCAAACTATTAACCTTTGAAATTCCATCCCTGTCTCCTGTTTCCCTGGTTGTACTAACATACAGAAATTTAACCTCAACTGCCTGCTTATGATGTTCCTGTAGGCATTATTCCTAATTCACAGTAGCCTATAACGTCTCAGTGTCAATGCGCCGTATTTGTGATGAAATAAAGCTTTTAAAAAGACATACAGGAAGAGCTAAGGGGGGATTGGATCGCTGTACAACGTTTATGTCTAAAATCGGTGAGTAATTATTGCAGCCTTTCCTATGAAATGTTCAGAATATCGGTAACAATTCACACACGTTCGACTCTGCTGTGATCAAAAAATTCATGAAAGAAAAACATATAATTTCCATAAAAAAGAAGCATGTTTTGAACACCTGAAGAAGGTCGAAGGTTGCAGCGATCAAAACGTTGTGCTAATAACACCCAAGGTGAGAATAATAGTCCGATTAATCAAAATAACACTCATATCTCATCTCAAAAAATCAGAATTGCATATAATTTCCATATTTGTCGTTCTTTCTCGGACGAAGAATGATCTAATAATGCTCCATATTGAAATGTTCGGACAACATTTTCGTTCTGATGCGTTCGTACTCTTCCACGGTGACTAAAGATATCTGGTCATTGACATTTAATTTTCAACCTTCCACTTTTTCTTGTCTGGGTGCTTTTTATCACCAGATTTGAACTTCCTGAAAAGGCATTTTTAAACTTAAATGTTACTGATTTTTTTTCCTTAACGAAATAGTTCATTGAGGTCGCAAAATGATTGCAGAAATTCCAAACTTCGTTTGAAGTAGTATACCATAATATGACGAATACTAAAACGATTCCCGATACGCATTCTGAAAAGAGAAGATTATATGTATCTCAACCCCCACCTCCTCATTCCACGGCAAGACGATTAGATACAAGATTAAAAAAGTAGGATTAGAAAAAAAAAACACGGCATAATATAAGAAGAGCTCTCTGAATGAATAAAAATTGCCTGGCCAGCTAGGTCGCTACTCTCAAAGTTCTTTGTCAGCGAATCTTATGACAGATTTAAAGTGTGATAGCTTGCACAATTTTGTTATAACCAGAATTTTAAGCAACGGATACAGGGTCTGCAGTTTATTCTCACTATACGTTTATACATGAAAAAATTGATGATAGTGAGCTTTCATTCGTGATCCATTATAATCAATTCATTTGTGAAGGTTTTCTAGACTGTGCTGACTATTATTGGTCAAAGCAACGAAAGATCTTACGAAAATCATAATTTGTTTGTGTTGCAGTATATTCTTGAGATAAATAAGAGATTGTACATTAAATCAAGCCGGCAGTTTAACTGTTAAGACACACGATTAAATAGCCGTTTCAATTTCGTGTTTCGCTCTTTATCCCTCCCATCATCTCACATTGTGTTCCATCAAACCAGATTCCCGCCCGGAAGGTCATTTAAGAAGGAAGGGTGACTGCGCATGCTCAATAATCAACAAATCAAAGGGACAAAGTAAATGTTGCAATGGACATAGGGTTGGGAGAGAACTATATCTTTGAATGACAGAGAAGAAAAGGGAAGTGATACGACGTCGAAGAATTCTAATTTCGATTTTTCGGATTCGACTCTTCGTAATCGGTCGCCGGAAAGTCGGGTTCGTAATTACAGAACCGTGCGAGAGTGTAGTTTGTCACAGCGCGATAATATATATATATATATATATATATATATATATATATATATATATATATATATATATATATATATATAACGCGGAAAATTGTATGTAGCTTAATTGCTTATACATTCTCATAACTTACGATATATATAAATATGTGTGTGTGTGTGTGTGTGTGTGTGTGTGTGTGTGTGTGTGTGTAAGTTGAGAATAGATACGCAATTAACTTTAATTGCCATATATATTCTCATATGATAATATATTAAATCTTGTGTAGCTTACTGGCCATATATATTCTACATGTTACTGTATATATGCGTCTGTATATATATATATATTTAAAAATTTTAAAGGGAGTAGTACAATTAAGTTTACGGGGTGAATCGATACAGTAAACTGAAAAATAACGTAGATATTAGGTTTCTGATATCCATAAAGTAATCTTAACCAGATGTAAAAGCTCAATAGAACCAAAATAAGGATGAGAGTTTATTATAAGTACATAAGTTCAATCAAATATGTTGTGAAACACTTTAGTAAGAGTTAAAAACATATTTATGATTCGGAAAGGAAACACAAATAGAGGTGAAAGTCCTTAATCCGCAGAGTTTCGAAGAAATACTTTCTCTTCTCGTCAGAAGGGAGGGGTTAACAAAATGCATAAAGAAATTTTGCTCGTGAAGAATTTTAAGAAACTTAGTATGAAAGTGATCATACTTATATGATTCTTTCCATGGGTAGTTTCTTTAAATATTTAAAGTTTGTTTAATATGTGTTTTTATGAAAGTTCACTCGAAGGTGCTTCACGTACCTGGCAGTGTTCTTAAATAGGTTTTGTATCGGAATGTTATCGATGTATCGATAATCCAAAAAATACAATGAAAGATAGAAACAGGCGATCTTGACCCTAGTTAAGATCTGACACAGCCTAACATCACAAATTGGGATATATACCGTGCGGGAGGACATATATGATCAGTCTAAACCTCATTAACTGATCCTAATGAAGTTTGGAACGCAACTGCTAGTCGTAACAGTGGGTAATGTGGATAATATACAGTTTCACTTAGTTTCATGCAAATAAAGCAAATGAAGGGTGGAAGACTTTCGTAAAAATTCAAATCCGATTTTTAGTTAAATTTTAACAATATGTATTAGACATTAATAAATATGTCAGTTCCTTTGAGGTATTTACAACAGGTGATATAATATAAATACAACCTCCTCTTTAAAAATTCAAATATTTCAGATTTACATTAAATTCGACCGATAGTTATTAGAAAGAAATCAAATACTGTTCCTCAAATTTCAATTTAAGGTTTTTTAGATTTTATATATTTTTGTGCATATATTATTTTAGACTATATATATATATATATATATATATATATATATATATATATATATATATATATATATATATATATATTAGACATTTTCAGAATCAAGAACGGATTTTTATCTAAGTTAATGTAGACATAAGTTTCTGGTGTTGAGCAAGAGTATTCTTATAATATGAATTTGAATGTATGTAGAAATATTATATGTGTTAGATTTTATTTCTCTAATTAAGACATGTTCGGTTTATTCATATTTTTCCTATTTATCAAACTTACTTTTTAGAAATGCAAAAAAAACATTATTTATCACTTTTATACAAACGATATATTTTTTAGGGTAAAGTAGGCGGTGTCAAAAGTGAATGATTAAATGGACGTGGAGAAAATGTAGCAGTAAATAAATGGCCGTGTTTGAGAATGAACAGAGAATCATTAAGTACAATTAAGGATTAGGTCGAGATGGAAAAGTTTATATTGTGTGAGATGACATGCGTCAGAAAGTTGGTGAAGTTTAAGTGCTAAATCGCTAGAATATTTAGATGTTTATGAAATGCCACGAGTAGGATAAATAACGTCGAGTTGTAATTTGAGGATTGAGGAAAAGATGAAACTCGTCCTATTTTATTTAAATTGTGGATAAGGGACGGGTAATTTATTAAGATCATTTTATATGTTAGTATTATTTGGATTATTCTTACCATCGTTCTTATCTTAACTGTTATTATTACAACGCTTCGGTCGAGGTAACGTCTGACCTTCTTCAGGTGTATCTTGTTTAACTCGGGAATCTTTCTGTCGAAGTCGGGAATCTTATTGTCGAAGTAGAGAAGCTTCCTGTCGAACTCTGGAATCTGCACGGAATTTCTAACATTGAATATTCAATCTTCAGTGCGGGTGGCACTCAAAAGTACTCATGATTTATACCCAATCATGGCTGACAGAACAAGGACATGCTACCTCTGTTGGTTAAATAAAGGGTTCCGTTCGAAATTCTGTGCAGATTTGACAGAAAGATTCACGAGTTTGACAAAATACATCTGAAGAAGGTCGAAGATTACATTGACTGAAATGTTTTGAAATAACACCCAAGATGAAAACAGTAGTTCGAAAAAAACAAATAATACAAATAAATAATTTTCATCTAAAAAAATCCGGAAAATAGTATTCTATTTTGTTTAGACTGAGAGATAAAAAGTCATCATATACTATATGAATGTAAAATAGTACTGCGTGTCAGTTTGGGAATAAAATTCATCTCTATCCAATTCGGTATCTTTTCTGGAATAATATTATTCGTCGGTAATTTGAAAAGAAAAAACATACAAACACATCGATTTCAAGCGGACAACAGCTGGCAATAACTACAGACGTATATTTATTGTTTGCAGACTGTTATCCTCATGTTCATTGTTGTTGTTGTTTCGATACGTTTCGGCCAACTATTCCGTTAACCTTCGTCAGGTGGTCAACCGCGACACGATATGAATTATGAGTGTCTTAACTATATCCTCAGTAATTATTGCCTTCGATAGTTGTAATCTACGGTTCCAGATGAGCATTGTCTGAAGATAGCGGCTTCAATCTTACCCAAAGCCGACCAGAGGATTAGTTGGCCAAAACGTGGTGAGTCGACAACTGTGGAAGGCTGTAATTACTGAGGATGCCGTTAAGAGACTCACCATTGCTATCTCGTCCCGGCTAACCACCTGACGAAGGCCAGTGGAATAGTTGGCCGAGACGTCGTGAAACAACAACTATGAAGATTAGGATAACAGTCCGCAAATATTAATACTATCAGCCAAATGTAGAGAATAAAATAGTCGCCGACTAGCACATCTTCGGCGTTGCTCCAGCATGCTAATATAATACTACAGAGTAAATCGGGGTATTTACGTTGAGAGCGTACAAGTGCTACCAGTTTATCAGAGAACATTCAATTAAATTTGCAATGCCTTCAATGTTTTAGTCTATGTTACCTGTCGTTGTTAAGCAGAGCTTTAACGTCAATCTCTAAATTAGTATTATTAGTTATTGTCAATCGGTGGTTGAGAATGTTTCTTGTACTTGTTAAAGAAGAAAAGAAGTACTGTCTTGGACGCACTGAATATTACCATCCATTTACTACATGACTGGATGTAATTTTCTAAGTTTTCAGCCATTGCCTTAGGTTTGCGTTCATTCGATTTTCCCTCATGTATCTTATAGAGCATGATGTAATCAACAAATATGCCTATCTTGGACATAATTCTATCTGGGAGGTCGTTTGTGAATATCAGGAATAATAAAGATCCATGAATCGACTTCTGACACTTGTATTATTACCATGTGGTTTGTATATACGGTGAGCGATGACAACCTGGATTTTTCTCTTGTCTAAGAAACATCTGATTTTATTAAATATTCGTCGAGTAATACTATATGATTTAGTTTTCATTGGAATCTATTCATGTCTTGTCAAAGGCTTTGGATATAGCGAAAATTACCATCCTAGCTTCTCATATCCTATCCAGTGCATTCGGAGATGAGTATTTGGATAGCCGCAATAGAACAGGCTTGCCTAAATCCATACTGTCGGTTAAAAAGAAGTTTAATATTTACGAGGTGGTGGAATAATGATGGATTTATTTGCTTTCCCACTGAACAAATTAGGCACAAGGCCGTTTTTAATGTGGAGAGTGAAGAGGAAAAAGGGGCCAGCTTCCCGGGGAGTAGGGGAGCAGGATAGTGACAATTGGTATGAAGGGTTTCCCCTACATTGGCTAATAACTGATTACTACAAGAGCAATGATCTTATATGTGGAATTGCCCCCACATATGGCCTTTGATTGAACTTTGGTGCCCAGCCCCGCAGGAGGGCGGGGCGAGTTGAGGTGGTGGATTAATGCTTGATTGATTAATGGCTCAAAGGTTTTAACGAAGAAATCGAGTGGACTGATGGAGTGCTAATTGAACAATTCAGTTCTTTCACCAAAATATTTAAATGCTAGTACCACGTATACTAGTAAAGTATGCGCTTTTTCAACTATCAGGGAAGCAAGATTCGACAAAGCATTTGTTGCAGAGTTTGAAGAAAGCAAGTGTTATCTCATTGGAGCATTTCTTTATATTATAGAATGAAATGAGATGAAGCCCGCATGGATTAGTTGTCTAGTTTTCTATTGTATTAAGGACGTAAAATAAGGTGATCGGCGAGGTTGGCTTTTGTCAGCAACGAGAAATTTGGGACGAATGGTTTATGAGGTATAAGACGGAGTTTGGGGCGAACTGCTGAATAAACATTTCAGCCTTCTCGATTGTCGTGGTTAGTCGATAGTGAGGGAATTTTTTTATTGCCTATTATTCACCACACTATTATAAATTTTTCAGAAATCGCCTGCTCCTAATTTCTGCGACTCAATGTGTTTCAATCCGCCTTCTCTCGGCTGCAGTTATTTCACTCTTACAATGATGCCTATCGTCTATAAATGTGTGCTTATTTGTATTTGAGGTATGGTGGATGCATCGGCGAAATGCATACGTCTTTTGCGCAATAGCGGCTGGCCAGTTTGAAGTGCAGCAATGAGGAGAGTGGGGCTTACTATCGGACTTCTGCATGGGAACATATGTTTCGATTTCAATTTCAAGAATGCTAAAAATACACGCGTGCGTTTCCAATCTTGGGAGAGGGCAAAAACGTAAATCTACTTCGACAAGAGACATCTCCCGGTCTGTTACAGAGGAATCAAAACAGATTTTTGACTTAAATAAAAGTCAATATGAAAGTGCATACTGCATAATCACGTTGACACACAGGTTCTGATTAGATGTTCGAATTAAGCAATGTTGAACCTAGACACTACTAGATGGGTGACCATTTGGGAATACCAGGCTCTGTTATATAAGGATGTTGACACCCCCCCCCCGGCGAGAACTGCAAAAATCTAACGTGGTTATCTCCCCTGACTAGAATATACATGCAACTGGAAGGCACTTGTGAATTTGATTTGATTTTGACACTTCCTCTTAAGGAGAAAGTCGGTTTGATCCGCATCGGGTGAATGCTGCAGTATGAAAGTAGAATATAAAAATAGGATGAAGTAAGTAGATAACAGAAATATAATTTAAATAAGAGTGAGAGGGGGTTTAGAAATACAACAAACATTGTTATCGCATAAAATAGTTACAGGCACGTAACAGGGGTACCACGAGCTTAAATATGAATTCTTGTTACATATATTGCAAGGAAGGTGCCTATGTTTTATTATTAAGGATGTTTTTTTATAGTTTGTATATTATGGATCCCTAATCTGGATAATGTGCTGGAAAGATTTTTGTTGTGTGTTGTAAAAGGGAAGGTATATATCTCGGTCAATGAAATGTCATTCATTGGTTTGGTGTCGTCCATATCGCTTTTACCAAACGTCAGCAAACGTTGTAAAAAAACCTCGGTAATATTCTCACTTTGAACTGATTTAATTCGACGTCGGTTTTGTTTGTGGTGAAGATTCGCTAGCAAAAGACGTTCCGAACCATAAGATTCATAAGTTTGACATTGGTGTTAATATTAAAAAGTTCGGGTAAAACTTTTAAAAATTATAAATTTAAAAATTCGATTTTTCGAAATTTGATGAATGAATTGGATGCTCTTTGATAATAGCTGTTTTCTTTTTTCTTATTTGAGATTCTTATGGATGGCTCTGCTCTCGATGAGAAATCGACTCTGGATCTTTCTTTCTCGTCATCTTTTTCTTGGAGTTCATATATTACATCCATTGCTCTTTTTGTTTCTCGTAAAATCAGTTTTCTCTATCGCTCTAAACACTTTCTCACACCCGAGCCTAATCTCGATATCTACAAATCTACTAGCAAACCATGTATGGAGTATTCTTGTCATGTTTGGGTAGATGTATCTTCGTCCCATTTGAAGGTTCTTGATAAATTGCAGAAACTCATTTATGATTTGATTGGCCTCACCTTTTTTTTCACTGCAACTGCTCTCTCATTGATATGATTTTTCTAGTCTCAGTCTTTTCTACAAATACTATTTTGACATTTGTTCCTCAGAGTTGCCTGATCTATTCCGTGTTTCATTTTGTTCCAGCTTGTTTGGCTTGTTGGTCTAGACGTCTCCATCAATTCTCTGTTTTAATACGGCATTGTTATACAGCTTCTTATCCAGTAGCTTCTTTCTCATGATTGCACGATTTTGGAACTCTCTTCCTGCTCACTGTTTTCTTTCTATCTACAGCCTTGCTTTTATTTTTTCAAGACCAAGGTCAACATGCATTCCCTGTCTTTGCAATGATCAATTTTCGTTCTTGTTAGTTCTTTATATCAAGTGAATTCATACCTTGTCTGGAGCGATTTCCACATATATATATATATATATATATATATATATATATATATATATATATATATATATATATATATATATATATATAACATCTTATAAAAGTTAGAGTCGGGTCAAATACTTCGTTTTGTAGTTCAGGAATATATCATAAAATATGGTGAAATATGACCCGTGTAAAACATTTGCTTCCCGTTACGTTGTCATGCGGCGCTCTGCAATCTTACGTCTGAGTTTTTCATATGGAAATAGCTCTAGACAATGGAAGAAGCTAAACAAATAATACTTCAAGGTTAAAAACTAGATGAATAGGTTTCGATTTAGAAAACAGCAATTCTTCCCTCTGTGTCAGAAACATCCCTTATGGAATATAAAAACCCAAAGATAAAATAAGGGAGGTGAGGTTGCTAAAACTAAACCCAAGCTGTACGCTCTCCTCTCCTGATTATCTTATGTATATAAATGCATTTTTATTGAGTTAAAGAGTAAATACTTCGCGTATTTTAATGACTTAGGTGGATTCTACATTATTTTTTTATTATTTGGATGTTGTCTGCTACAGAAGCGGAGGGCGTGAGATAAACAAAAAGAAAAGCTCCCATTTACATCTATTTTTTATGTCTATTGCATTTTAAATACATTTTATACGCTCATTAGAGCCATTCAAATGGTTCAATGTCATCAAATGGAGATAAACTGGTTTTAAAAATTAACATATGCAAAGAATGTTGCATAGTGGGGACCTTGGGCCAATTAGTAGTGATTAAGTTAGCTAGTGTAAATTTTGATAAAGGTCACATTAATGCATACCAGGATGATCTAGTTGCAAACGGAATAGTACTTACAGACGGGCGGCGTGATTTGAGGTGGAAGGCTACATGTCAAACGCTCTACACAAAATTTATATTCGAATGATAGATGATATGATATGACGTCACAGTTTCATGCGGGAGAAATAAAGGAAATAGTCTCTCTCTCTCTCTCCCTCTCTCTCTCTCTCTCTCTCTCTCTATCTATCTATCTCTTTCTCGAGAAGCGATACGAACGAGACACATCCAAAAAATCTGGAAATAATCCAAGCTGAATGTTACCGATGTCTGTCCGTTTACACATAAACTCATTTCTTTAGATAGAAAATAACTTTTAGAAGTAAACAGTCAAAGGATAGCTTTAGTCTCCTTCTCTCTAGGTAAATTCTCTCCAATAAAACCTTTAAGAATTCAGCAAAGTCTCCTTGTATTTTCATGTATGAATAGTTTATTAGTCAAGTTAAACAGACGAGGTGATCGATATCAATAAGACGTCGAGAAAATGCGCTTATGGTTAAGAGATCTCGTATAGACACCGGTGTACATATCTATAAAAAGAATTGATTTGTTGATTGCTCATCGGTGAAAACGTAGCAAGAGAAGTAGGATGGAAAGCTAGTATCATTGCTAGTTTGAGTACTTTTGAATCAGAATTTCTTCAGCTAGGCCTGCTTGCTAAGTATAAAGATGAGATGATGTCCGCATCTAATGTCAACATTTACCGCAACAATTAATCGACCGCACATGTCCACATCGACAAATATTTTTGCTTTTTCTGCAACAAATATTTCTGCCTTTTAACAATATTTTTTGTGCATTCTTTTTTTTTTTTTTTGCGAACTGTTATCTTCATCTTCATGGTTGTTGTTGTTTCCCTACGTTTCGGCCCACTCACCCTCTGGCCTACTTCAGCAGTGGATAGAGGCGTTGAGTCTCTGCGGTTTCAGATGAGCATTGTCTGAAGATAGCGGTTTCAATCCTACCCAAGAAGGTCAGAGGGTTAGTTGATCAAAACGTGATCAGACAACAACTATGGAAAGCAGTAATCAGGTCAAACAACAACAACGATGAAACTGAGGATAAGAGTCCGCAAAAAGAATTGGTGCACAAATTATAAAGTCTCATCTCAAAAAGGATTCCAAAAAATAAAAAAATACGTTTTTTTCTTTAAATTAGTTGAGTATTTGTATTTAGTTTTGACGAATAAGATATTTATGTCAATATTTTTCAGATGTCAAGCCATTATTTAACAGAGATATAGTTTTACTATTTATTATTAAAAAAAAGTCCTATGCACATGGTTTTCCATGGGATTATAAATCGGAAAACGTTTCGACATACATTGCCAATCGGAAAATGAAATTTTATATTAAAATTTAGTATTTGAATTTTTAGTAGGCTTTTGTTAATGATACCATTCTGAAAGTTTATCTGCAGGATAAGAAGTTTATAGTGATTCAATGGCTACATAATTCTCAATCATGCTTTTATTTTCAATTTTCTGATCATTTTGTTCTAGCTGAGGATGGGGCATCCTACCGAATGCCACAAATTCACCCGCTACCTTCTAAATACATATTCCAACGAGAGATCTTTTTCAGATTCTAATCGCCCCTTTAAGTGCAATTGTTTGTATCTGTCTTGCATTTGGTTCACCGGGTATATTTGCTAGGTAGGTTTTTAATTACTTTTTCATGGGTTTCATGGTTACTTTAATTGTTGAAATGTTAGAGATCTTCCTGGGGTTCCAGTTTCTTTTCAACTCGTACATATGACCTTGGTATTCGTTATCGTTTTCCTCTCAACTTTGTTTAACTAACCATCAGATGAAGAATTTGATCTACTCTGTTATATCGCGGTTAGCTAAAGAGGTGATATTCATAGAAATACATGGTGTAAGATAGATATATATACTACTCGAGGATATTTGGAGAGGCTCGAAATACTTAACAACGTAAAGTAAAGCAGTTCATATCAGAATCAATACTAGTAACCGTTATGCCACACCGCGTTGCAGTAGATTTAATTTTTAACAGCCACTAAAACAATTCTGACGATGGAAACTTCATTTTAAAGTGCATTATATAGTGTACCAACAGGGCTATCCGATCATGTCCGGAGCAAAAGTTTAACATATTTGTATTAAAACGTTTCATTATTTTATTTCTCTATCTAGCTCTCTTTCTCGTTTTCTTCTTTCCTTTCTGCGAGCACTTCTTTCTCTCTGTCCAGCTTATTCCTCTTTAGCTGGACACATACACACAGACAACCCGTCTTTATATATAATAACTTCATTGAGGAAAAAGTTGGCATTTTCTTTTTAATTTAATAAAATGTAAAAAAATCGCCGACAACGAAACCTAGCCTAGTTGACTTCTAACGAATGAATATTTTTTCTAAATTTCAGATACTATTCATCCAAGGCAAAGCTGATCAAAAATATACCTACTTTGTAGTTCTTTTGATCTTATTTTTAATACAAACATACAAACACAGATACACGCAATCAACTGCCCTTTATATAACTGACTAGCAGGGTTACTCGGTATTCCTTGGTGTTTAAGTGTAACATATTTCTATTAAAATTTCTATATTTCTCCTGTCTTTCTACCATTTTCTTTTTTCTTTCTCTCTCATTTCCTCCCTCCTGTCACCACCTTCTCTTTCTTTTTTGCTCAACCTTCTTTCTGGGAAAACAGGTATACACAGACAACCACTTTTCATAGATTTCTCGAGAAATAAATCGGCATAAAAGACTTAATCCCTTGGTTTATAAATCATAATTATTTTCTTTTAATTACTACATAATCGGACTGGAAACCGATCTCCTGATTAAGGTTAGGATCAAAGAATAAATAACTTTTTTTTCAAAATTTTAGGTATTATTCATCTAGGGTAATGCCGATGAAGAAAATACCAACTTTGTGCGTGTTTGTTTTGTCGTAGATATTTTTTGTTTGTTTAAGCTATCCATGCAAACATATATACGTACACACAGACAATTGCCCTTTATGTTATATAATAGAAAATTCATCTCGAAGCTAAACAACTTTTGAAAAAAACGTTGTACGTTTTAATCGAGGATAGCTTACTGGATGATTTTATGCGTCACTGACGCCAAAACCATTCAGATTGATGCTGGGATATTCGTGGATTTTGATATTTTTTTATATTTACATGTATTACATCTGCATGAATCAGAATAAATTAAGTAATGGCATAAATCGACTCAAAATATGTGTACATTACAAAATATAAAACTCGATTTAACTTGACTTATGCGCATACTCTACGGAGCTTCAACAAATGCATGAAAACATAATTTCACCACTTATCACTGCCTTATGCTAATCTTTCAACAGTCAAGAACAGCATGCCAACCTCAAGTCTGATCGGTCCATCTTTTCAGTGACAATCTTCCTGATGTTTTTTGAATGATAATCTTTTCGGTATAATTTTATCACATAGCGGAAGTCTAGTAGATAAAAAAAAAAAGCATGCCACAACCACTTTAATATTTTCCAATCTCTTCTTTTATGTATGCGTTAATATTAAAGTTTTATTTTTGACTAGCAGTGATACCCGATGTTGTCTGAGATTGAATGATAATCAACGAATATTTCACATTCCTATATTTTTATTGTCATCGAAATCCGTGAACTCGCCCGAGAGAAACTTTCACATGTCTCCATGCAGTAACTTAGTCCAAAATATATGCTATTCTACATAGCATCTAGAGATTCTACTGTTTCTTTTATAAAATTATTTTATATAACCCGGAAATGATTTTGGGGGTGGTGAAAAGAATCATAGTTCTTTTAGTGGCCAGTTTTTTTTTGGGGGGGGGAGGAATGACATTATTGTTGATGTTGCCACTAATCCCTACCTGGCAAAGAAATGAAAGTCTATTTATTTGTTCTTCCCCCCCCCTCCTGGCAAACAAAAGAAACCAAATTTTTTTAATTTAAATTTTATCTGTATGTTTTTTGCGCGAAAAATTGAAAGAATTACTAATTTTGTATGGCAAAAACTGTAAAAGAAAATGCTATATTATAAGTTAGGTTTTCATTCTCCTCCATCGCTGGCGAAGAAATGAAACTAAATTTATGTTTTTATTTTTTTTTAAGAGAAATAACTGAAAGGAAGGAAATCTTAAATTCCATTCCAGTTTTGTAGGCAACTGTGTTCTTGGCACAGAAATACAACGGAATCTAGCTTAGTAAACGGAAAACGTACATGAGCTTAATTAATAAAAGGGTGTTTAAAATTCCATTGTAGGTATTCAGAAAAAAAAAACGAGATATAATGTGAAGTGCCCGGCACGCTAACCACAACGCCACGGAGTACTGCAACTGAGTTTAGTGATTTTCAGTAGCTTAACATGAAAGAAGTGAACGGTTGTATAATGCAATGTGATATGAAAGTGCATTTACCTGAATATCGGCTGCTAAGTGCTATTCGATGAGGATACTCTAAAAGAAAAACAAACGTGTTATAAGTAAAACTTTGAGACCAATTGAGTTTGTAGTAAAACATGGAATCGAAGGTTAGTTCGTTTCGGGTTTTTTTAGTAAACGCGATTTTCCATAGATCTGGTGTGCTATACATGGGGAAAGAAAGTCTTTAAAAAGAACCCTAAAAAAACATAAAAACCTTCACCGAATGGATCAAAAACCCTTCTTTGAATCTAACTTTGACCGGACATTTTGAACACTTACAGTTGGAGTCAGAATGTCTGAGGCCACACATCACTCTGAAAGACACATTTAGTATCAGAGGAGGTAAAAAATAACTCTACAGACTCCCATTTTAAAGAAAAACTTTTTACGAAAACATCTGAAGAGAGCACACCCTAAGCTCGAAACGCGTTATAAAAATATTTTAAAATAAAAATAGGATGAAAACCTTTAAAAAAAAACACAATTGTTGATGGCTACACTCTTTTAAAAATATATATATATATATATATATATATATATATATATATATATATATATATATATATAATTACTACTACGATTATTTTTTAATACCTACAGTCTTCATTCTTTCGGAAATCATCAGTGCAGGGCGTCACGGTTACCGCCGGTCGAGAAATCGAACACGGCAACAAAGTCATCTCTGACTCCATTAGTAAGGAACAAACTAACATGTCCACCGTTAACTGCAAGAAATACAGTTTAAATTTAAATATTTATTTTTAAATGTCAATACGATGATAGTGATCTAATGATTATGACATCATGATCTGCGCGTGTAAGCTTAAGTGGATGACTTTTAACTTCAACTTAGAGTGCTCAACAATAAGAACCGAGTTCTTAAAATAGCTGACATAGTTATTATTATAATATTTTTTTAATACCTGCAAACATGTTTTTCATCCTTTCGGGAATCATCAGTGCAGGGTGTCGCGATTAAAAAGATTGGTATAAATATAAGGTGAAATATAATTGAATAAACATATCACTCCCATATATATATATATATATATATATATATATATATATATATATATATATATATATATAGTTGATTATTAAGTTCAAGTATATTGTTAACATGAACTAAAAATCAATAGTGCTCAATACGTGTGCAGAGCTTTTAAATAAATACAACTATATACACATTTCCATGTCTTGCATCAACATTTCCATGTCTTTTCAGGTCTCCAAGTGAATCTCGCAATCAGAAGAAAAAAAAACATAGAATATTTTTTTCAATTGTTATCGATAAAAAAAAACAGAATGAACACTCCTTTTCCGATTGCTTCGATTCGCATGCTGCCCTGACGAAACATGAAAATGTTAAAACATTAATCGATCCGCGTAGACTTCTTACAATATTTATATAATTTTATTTTTTAATTTATTTAATTATATATATATATATATACATATATATATATATATATATATATATATATATATATATTCATATATTCTTGTTTACGCGTATGCATGTAGGTTTCTGTATTTATTATCTTGTATTTTGTTTTGACATGTATTGTTAATGTATATAATATCTATTTTAATACAAGTTCCGAGTATATCTATGTATCTCTAGGTCTCGCTATTTCTGAATAGATATAGCGATATATTCGTCTCCATAGATTCGCATATCCATAAGTGATGCAGTCTTAATAGCGACTGACGAGTTAGAATACATGGATCTAGCGTTGATCAGCCGGTAAGCTAATCCTCGCGATCCAACAGATTATTGAAGGAATGCAATCAAATAAAAAAAAATAAAAATAATGAAAACAAAACCAAAAAAAAATGTAGCAGTGAATAACGACATTGTCTAGCAAAGAAGCCCCCATGGAAAACACCGGCATCTGTGCCCGAAGAATATGAAGCCGGGCGTTGATGCCTATTAGGTAGACACGTCGGACGTTTGCTTATGTGTTAGGCCGCTGGACGATGGAAGGGGATACGATGCAGATCAGATCGCTGACCATGCTTTTAGAATGGAGGCTTGCAGGTGATCAACCCGTCCGTGTGAGGGAGGGGGGGTCGTCATGTCCCTAAAAGAAAGAAGGATAACATTTGCAATAATAATGGTGTCCGGTTCTGTAAATCTCCCTTTTTGATGAGAGATTTGTTTGGGAGAGGGAAGAAGGAGAGAGATAAATCAGTCGCGCCAATAATAATTATAAAGAAATAAATAAAGCTGGCCACGTCCAGTTTCGGGATTTCGGAAAAAAGAAATCTCGCCGACAGTTGGCCATTTAAGACAGGCGAAAACGAAGGGAGACAATTATACAAATAGGCGCATCAATATAAGCATAAACATACGATCAGAAAAAGATAAACGTCATATTAAAGACTCGTTGGTAAATGCATAGACATATTTATATTTAGAAATATTAAAGGAATCCATTCTCGTAAAACAATGGATACCTCCTGTAGCGCGCAAAATCAATAGAGAAGCAAGAGTTGCGCAATTACCAATGCCTTCCTTAATTGACAGTGCTTGAATTCAGTGGTTAGTGCTCCAGGATAACTGCAAAAAATGGCGGGATAAGCAGAGTAATGCATTGCATAGTTATCTCCACGTCTACTTTAATTGATGACGTCACAAAACGATAATGTAATCACGGGGACACGATAACAAGCAAACAAGCAAGATCAACAATTTTAGTTGTAGGCTGCATCTAATTTGTCAAGACGTTCGTCGCGTAAACGACCTCTGAAAAGAAATCTTTAATTCTTTCTCTCTCTCTCTCTCTCTCTCTCTCTCTCTCTCTCTCTCTCTCTCTCTTGTTTGATGAATGACGTCATCATTTAGTTATACCATGCCTGCTTATCCCTATCTCTGTTTTGATGGATGGCGTCATTCTTCGTGCCACGTGTCATCTGGATTAAGAATTTCTTCTCTCTCTCTCTCTCTCTCTCTCTCTCTCTCTCTCTCTCTCTCTCTCTCTCATTTTCTTTCTTTACTATGTGGTTAATGACGTCATTCTTTAATGATATGACCTATTGTGTCCAGCTAAATCGATCCCTGTATTAATAGATGACGTCATTTTTAAGTTGTCAGCTTGATAATATCATCAGATGTGCACGAGAACACACAAGTAAGCAAACACCCAAGCAAGCAAGAGCAGGTTCATAGTTTTAGCAGTATATGAGATAGATAGATGAATAGATAGACAGACAGACAGACAGACAGATTTGGGGGATGCATATCACTTATTAACGTGTATTCATGGTACTTTCGTATAGAGATTTAAACAAACAAAAAAAGAAAATGTACGGACAATTGCACCAGAACATTTAATACGGCTATAATTACGTTGACACGTCAGTTTCTGTCAAATCACTAAACACGTACAATGCAAATAGCAATAGAGTAAGGAAAGACTAGAAACGTCTGTGCTGAGAAAAAGGACTGGTGCTACCAGATCAGGCTGTATATTGACTTCTTGAGACGAAATGCACCTACATTGATGTTCCTTTTTGTTTTTCTATTCTCTTTTACAAAACTTAATTATGTTCTACAAGACCAAAAACAACAGCCCCCTTCCCTCTCCCTCTTTTTTTCTTCCCCTACTTCCCAGTCCTGGATATGCCCTTAAACTATATCCAGTGGTGAGGCCCCAGCTTGCGGGCTTTGGGGAGTGTGGAGCCACCCTTTAATTGCCATTGCTCCCAGGTCCACTCTGACCTGGAGTGGTAGTACCTGTTAGGGTTAAATAGAAACCGACTTGAAAACAACAAATATATTCTATTAAAAAAATTTTCTTCAAAATCTTTGGATTTGGCATTAAATAGCCTGAAAAGGGTTGATATGGCGTAAAACAAAAACAACCAACCAACCATGAGAAAGAAGAAAGTTGTAGGGAAGGGAAGAGATACCCCCACTAGGTTTCGAAGTTGATTTTGTACTTTGTCACGCCAGGAATGAGTGCTTAGCCGCCTTTCTCAGACGCGTGTGATACAATGATGGGCATCATTTGTTGGAACTGGATTTACCCTGCAATAAAGGCCAATTTTGTGACTGACTTTGTTCTCATGAGGAAACAAGTAAATCGAGACAATAGTGTAATCCCACTGAAACATCATTATAACTGGTAATTAAGTGTGTCGTCAATCTAATATGATCCTGAGTCTGATGAATGTTCATGAAATGACTCTCTCAATCAGAGCTGACACCCGGAGCTTGTTGAACGAATTTTTTTTTTTTTTTTTTTTTTTTAGATTTGCTAACTTTTTTTTTAAAAATGCGAAATGGATTTTAGTTGATTTAATTTTATAATGAAGTTTTTAAATAATATTTTTTCATAAATAATCGTAATTTCTTTCTAGTAGATTTATTTTTTTATGGAAATCGCTTCAGACCAGACATGAAACAATTTGATGTAAGCAGGTAAAAGAATTTGAAGGTCAACAAATTAATAACAATAAATGTTAGATGGAATAGATTCTGACCTTTTTTTTTTTGACAAAAGAGTCACCACTTATCAAAACACGGGGGCCACTCAAGGATAAGGATTAATAAGCGTACAGTGATCAATGGGACAATGCCGTAATAATTCTTAGTAGTGGAAATTTGGATAATTGGATTACTTAAGGGGAAAGGATCTTCAAGAACTTGTTTACGTTGGACTTCAAGACGTTGGACACAGTCAACCAGAGAGCAGGTAAAAGGAAGAGAGTTCCACAGGTGTGTAGTTCTAAGAAAGAAACTTTCTTCATGGAATCTACGATTAGGTTTAGGCACAGATAAAGAGTGAAACTATTGATAGTGTTTTCAGCTAGACAAGTGTTTCTCGTGAAAGTTTGGCGAGGGGGGGGCATAGACTGGAGCTTAGACGAGCACTTGCCATGAAAATAACGATAAAGCAGAAACAGGTTCGCAACGTCTCTTCTGTGAGAAAGAGGTTGCAGGGAAGAGAAAAGGGATTCACTCACTAGGCTAAAACAGCAAAGCTTCCCTCTTTGTCAGAAACATCGCTCATGGAATATGAGAACTGAAGATCAAAATAAAGGAAGCGAGAGTTACGAGGCTGCCGAAAGTAAACCCAAAATCGACTTTCTGCTCTCCTTAATCAATAATTCTTGTTTCTCAAATATGATTTTTTTTTTCAAGATGTTTTAGCAGAAACTGAACTGGATAATCGTGGAGTAAATATTTTAAAGAAATAACAGAATTCGTTTGTAACTGAAATTGCTGATAAACTGAGGTGACAGCGTTATAGTCGCTATTATTGTGTATGTGCGTAATTTATGAGCTTTGTGTAGAAGCACTTAAATCTCATGTAGTATTACTGATGAATAAGACTTGCTGTGGCAATAAATCGTATAATAATTTTGCGATAGCGACCATCAGAATGTCTAAAATACCTGTTGATAAAAGCACGCATGCAACGTCAATTATTGCCAGTCTTTCTCTACTCGGCATAGTTTCTCTTTTATTGTTAATCTATACAGTTGTTTTTGGTATTATTATTATTATTATTATTATTATATTATTATTATTATTATTATTATTATTATTATTATTAATACTACTACTTCTCACACAGGTCATCATCAGAGATTGCTCACTGGCAATAACCAGTGGTGTTCCTGGTGTCTGTGTGACAACGTCTATCCAGATTCCCACTGCTCACTATCTCTTTCGCAGGACATTTCGCAAATGGCTGAATATTTGGGTTATATTTATCAGCTTTTCCAATTTAGTCTCTTTTTTGTAAACAGCTTCAGGTCATCCGTATACATGAGGTGGTTTATTCTTTGTTCTGTGTCTTTAAACGTGCATACGACATCACAGTTGCAGCATCAACACTAGTAGTAGTAGTAGTAGTAGTAGTAGTAGTAGTAGTAGTAGTAGTAAATCGACAGGACGTCTTACGAAATAGTTTAATCTAAATCGTAGTAAGACATTCTAAGTTATTCTTTTTGCACGCGGAATCGCAAATAAAGTTAAAATGGGATTTTATAGAGCACATTCATTTTATACATAATTTCGTATGAGATAATTTAAGGGCAAAATAAAAATGAAACGTTTTTCTTCAGTCTCAAAAGACAATCGATAAATGTTATTGTTTTGCTTATCTATAGTGAGATTCACAATCTGTAACGGCTCCTTTCTTAAGTCGGCATTGTTTGAATCTAGTGGCAAGAAAAGATCCAGGACGTCTAGAAACAGTGGCACAATAAGTAGACAAAGATTAGTTTTATTTTTAAGTATTTTATCTCTAAGACGTTGCAGCAGCAAGTCGTTAGAGTTTGGTAAACCCGACTATTTAATTCATAGCTGGACAGTAAATTTCTGGATGCATATATTTGCCAGGTATATTAGTGAATATGGTGCCCTCTCCATGAGAAAATATGAACCCGGTATGCCAAAATTACAGACTCCGCCTAAAACTACAGGGTGGTACGGTAAAAGTATTACCCTAAAAAAATAACACTACAGCTTTATTTTTAAACTTCCGGTAACTTGATTATGTAGTAACACTGAAACTTATTCAATGTAGCCGCCTTCAGCCTCAATCATCGCCTAGATACAGGGAACAGGGAACTGGGAGCGTGCTTTTTCCACAAGATTTGGTGGATGGCAGCGATCAGGCTGGCTTTGCTGTTGTGGGAGTTCATGTTGGTGACGTTCTCGACGTATCGTATCAATAAACGAAGTAGTCCATCGGGTTCATGTCGGAGGAGGAGGGGAAGGGCACAAAGTCGTAGCACTCCTTCTGAAGTGAAGCCTGGGTCTCTTTGGACTTGCGGGCCAGCGCCGAGTCCTGCTACCACACCCAGGGTCTGCCAACAGCCATCTGATTGTACCAGGGGATCACCACACTCTTCAGCACATCCAGGTACACTTTGGTGTTGACTTTGAAGCCGATTTCAAAGATATGAGATGGCACGATGTGGCTCTCACTTGAAACCACACCAAACACCATAACCGTGTCCAGAAACTTTGTTTTCATCACCCTGGGCACGTCCCTATTATTCGTGGCAATCCAGCGATGCATTTTGAGGATGCTGGCAATAGTCCTGTTGTCAGAAGTTGGCTCAGTAGAGAGCATGAGTTATACAGTGGTGCATCTCCGATCTCGTTCGTTGAACGTTGCGTCTTCAAGTTCAAAGTTTAACCAAAACATGTGCTACATAAATTCCAACCCATCCAAAAAAAACACTAATTATTCCCCTTTTTTCAGACGTCGTTTATGGAATGTCAGGACTAAAGGTAAAAAATAAAGACGCAAGAGGTACATCCAAGGTCTGCTTTCTATTCTCCTTAATCCTGGAAATAATTAGATCTGGTTAACCCTTATCTATTAGTAAAATTGACTTTTGTATTTTTTATGGAAATCTCTCCAGAAAAGACGTGAATCTACTTGATATAAGGGGTTATCAAGAATGATTATCGCAAAAACATGAGATACCTATTGAGCATAGTCTGTAAAAGACCAAGATTATAGGTCGGAGGAAAACAGTCAGTAGGAAGAGTTATCCACAAACTTGCAGTTCTTGTAAAGAAGCTACTGGAATAGGAAACTGTATTACAATGAGGTATGTGAAGACCACTAGACCAACGAGTCAAACGAACTGGGACAAAAAGAAACATGGAATATATAGGCGATTCTGAAAAAAAAACACATACTATGATAGTATTTATAAAAAAGGACTGAAACTAGCCATGTCACGTCTTTGAGAGAAGGGTTACAGACAAGAAGAAAGGTTGGATCAATCAAATTACGGATACGTTTCTGCACATTATCAAGAACACTCAAATAGGGCAGAGCTTCAGCAGACCAAATATGAAACCAGTACTCCATACGAGGGGCGTGTAATAAGTAATGCCACTGACCCACTTCCAGTTGTCTGATCTAGCAGAAATTTTGCATGTGCAATTATTATATCTCTTACAGCTCTGAACTAATTGTGGTTTCTGTTTTACAGTTGTTTGAACTGAGTCGGGTGTGAAATGGAGCCTGTTGAATGTCGAGCAGTGATCCGATTTTTGTATTTTAAAGGACGCACACCACAGGAGACTTTTGATGAAATAAAAGAAACTTATGGTGATAATGACCCATCATATGACCTTGTAAAACGCTGGCATCGTGAATTCAAACATGGCCAGAAGTCTGTGGAAACAGCTCCCAGGCCTGGTCGTCCCCCTTCTGCCATTGATGAGGCATTTGTTGAGGCTGCCATTTTGGAAGATCGGCGAATTACTATACGCCAAATAGCCCAAGATGTCAAGATTAGTAAAGGGTCTGTGGAAACTATCATTCATGCCGATTTGCATATGCATAAGGTGTCTGCGAGATGGATTCCCAGGTTGCTCACACCATTTCAGAATCGAGAACGCGTCGAGTGCTCGAGGATGAATTTGGAGATGTGGCAAGAAGATGAGTGAAAGTTTTTCAAAAGACTGATTACATAGGATGAAACCTGGGTCCATCACTATGATCCAGAGACCAAAGCCCAGTCAATGCAGGGAAAGCACTTGGACTCACCACCTCCAAAGAAGGCAAGGTTGCAGCCCTCCGCTGGCAAGGTCATGCTCACAGTCTTCTGGGACCAGGACGGAGTAGTGATGACAGATTTCTTGGCAAAGGGTACCACAATTACAGCAGCCTATTATGCTTCACTTTTGAGGAAATTAAGGGAAGCTATCAAAATCAAGAGGCGGGGCAAGATCAGCAAAGGTACCCTCCTCCTGTAGGACAACGCTCTGGTCCACAACTCGCATGTCGCCAGATCAGAAGCTCGGGCGTGTGGTTATAATTTTTCCTCATACTCCCTACTCTCCTGACCTTGCGCCTTCTGACTTTCACCTCTTCCCCGCCATGAAGTTGTTTTTGAAAGGAAAGCGTTTCCCAGATTATGCAGCCTTGATTTCTGAAGTCACGTCGTGGTTGGAGGACGAACCTGGGATGTTCTACAAAAACGGTCTCCAGAGCTGCATCAAACGATGGAAGAAATGCACAACTCTGGGTGATTCCTTTGTAGAAAAAGACTAATAACTGTGCCAAGTTTCGTTGCTCTACTGCTATGGGAAGTGGGTCAACGGCATTACTTATTGTACGCCCCTCGTACATGGTCTTATAGTAGATTTGTAGCGATAGAGAATAGCCTCGAGAGAACCAATTTTACGAGAAACAAAAAGAGCACTGGATTTTATATATGAACGCTAAGAAAGGTTTCACGAGAAAGAAAGACTTTAGAATTCATTTCTCAGCGAGAGCAATGCTATCCACTATAATCTAAGGAAGTTTATCAAGAAAAAAAAAGCACGGCCAATGTGTGGTCTGACTATTTTAAAATCCTAAAGAGATAAAAAAAAAATTAATAATCTAAGCGGAAGCAAACGTGTACACACTATTCAAATTAAAACTAACTATTGTACATAGTTGAGATTCTATCGTCATCTCTCATGAAACTATTTCACTTAGTTTCTTGTTGTTTTCGTTGCAACAAAAACGCCCTTTATTGACATCAGTAAACAGAGAAAGGCGTTTCTTTGTACATGTTTCTGTGTATGTTTGCGCGTATGTGTGTGTGTGTCAGTCAAATGATAACTGTCCATCCGAATGAATGAAGCACCCCCACGAATTAAGGATCAGCAAATATCTTGTCTAGAATCGACAAAGTATCACGTGATAAGAGGTTTCTGGCGCCAAACAGTCGGACAAGTGCAGACATTTTTTGTTGTTGTTGTTGTTTTATAATCACGTGGTTTTCTCATCACGGACTCAAATTAGACGGCGATTGTGCATCTCGGAAAAAAACGACATATGTATAGTGTGGGGAAGTGTGTGTATGTGTCTGTGTGCGTGTGTATTTGTGCATGTATATGCGTGTATATATGCGTGTGCGTGTGTGTGTGATTTTGCATGTATATATGCATGTGAGTGTGTGTACGATTGTGCATGTATATATGCGCGTGTGTGTGTGCGTGAGGGTGCATGTATACATAAGATGCAGAGATAATGGTAGGTGCATATGTGTGTGCATGTGTCTATGTGCGTATGGAGAGGTATGTGTGTGCGTATGCATGAGATTAAAAGATAATGGTAAGTGCATATGTGTGTATGTGTCTGTGTGCGTATGGGGAGGTATGTGTGTATACATGAGATTAAAAGATGATGGTGAGTGTGCATGTGTGTATGCTTGTGTATGCTTGTGTATGTGTATGAGGTGCGTGTATGTGTGTATGAGATGCAGAGATGATTGTAAGTGCATATGTTCGTGTGCGCATGTGTGAACGATTAGTAAAGGGACAGGTAGAGGGAAGGGTAGAGGGAAGTCATTTCCATGCTGAGCTACTTATCACCCAACATCGTTCGCTACCCGATACTTTCGTTCTTACTCGAAACGTATTCAGAGAAGCTCCACTTGTTCTTAGCTGACCATCTGTACATGCCTATATATGCCTACGTGACAGAAATGACCTCGAGAAAGAAAATAAAGACAGCATGATAATTATCGTAATGATAAAACGAAAAGGCAAATAGAAGACGACAAAAAAAAATTATACTCAATAGCAAACAAATAAGTTTCCAATTTTGTTGCACATGTTTGTTAGTGGCTATACGATGTGCCTTCAATAAGTTTCAAGACTTTTTTTTTTCGTATGGGCACTTTTATTGATAGTACACACATAAAACTCTAATCCCCTTCGAAGTAATCTCCTCCGGTTGCAATGCACTTGTTATACCGTTCCAACAACTTCTGATTGCCCTATAGAAGTCCTCTTGTGTGAGTGTGTCAATGACCCTCGTCACAGCATCTTTCATCGCCTCAATTGTCTCAAAACGACAGCTTCTACAGTTTGCCTTGAGCTTAGGGAATAATCAAAAATCACAGGAAGCAAGGTCTGGACTATAAAGAGAGCGAGGAATTGTCTTGATGCCAATCTTGGTAAAATAGTCTGTGATAAGAAATAAGTTGTGGACTGGTGCATTTACGCAAATCTTCCGCACCTTAGGTTCCTCACAAATAATTGTGTGTACATTTTCTACACTGACATCAAAGTGTCCACTTACTGTCTCTACAGTCCTTATACATGAAATTCTTTATTTGCTCAATTAACTCTGGTGTTCTGACTTCCTTACTCCTTCCACGCTTCTGATCATCCCTCACCGACTCTCTGCCTTCCTTGAATCTCTTATGCCACTTAAAAACTGATGTTCAATTCATGCAAAATGGTTCAAAAGCAGTCTGAATAATTCCATACGTTTCTGTGGCATTTTTACCAAATTTAAAATAGAATTTCATTGTATATCGTTCTTTATTTATTACATTTTCACCTCAAACAAGGCACGGTGTCACTTTGATGTAGGGGGCTAGTATCAGGAACATAAGTTGCATGGATAGTATGAAGGGAGTTGAGCAGCAAGATGTCTGTTCACATTACACTTGTCAATAGAGTTAGGGAAGCAGGAACTCGGAAGGAAATTCCAAAGTTTAGCATTTGGGGAAAAACTATTATAGTAGAAGGCTTTCTTACTTCTAGGGATCTCTACTGTGTAGGAATGGGGCTTTGCAGTTTGTCGGGGGAAATTACGTCGTGGGGGTACGAGGGTTTGTTGTTCGTTGGAGCATCCACCGTTAAAATATCTGTAAACCAGGCAGAGGGATGCAATGTTTCGTTGATGGGACAGAGGTTGAAGCTTAGATGATCGTTTAGGACCTATCCAGGTTGACTACTCTCTTCTGAACCCTGTCCACGAGTGATAGACTAATAACAGATACACCAGCCCAAATGTGACAACAGTACTCCATACATGGGCGAATACTGGCCTTGTAGCGGTACAGGATACTTTCAGGTGTAAGTAACTTTCTAGCACGGTAGAGATCCCACCTTCTTTGCAGCAGTCTTGGTAATGCTTTCGGTGTATCTGTTCCAACTCATGTTCCCTGTGAACGTTAAGCTGAAGAGTTTGAACAAAGTACTTTCAGGTAATGTATTTTGGCTATAGCTATTGATGGTTTAGAAGGTTCCTTGTAATTATTAATAGTCTTGACAGCATTGAACGTTTCCATCCATTTTTAACCTCGTTCTACTACGGACTGAAAGTCTTCCTCTAGGATTTGCACCAGGGTCGTGGATATCATTTGTTTTTCCTTTGTGTTTATTATAAAGCATGGTGTCGTCAACAGATATACCCATCTCAGAAGCAATTTTATTACGGAGGTAATTTATGAATATCAGGAATATCAAAGGTCCAAGGATCGATCCCTGAAGTACACCCGCATTTATATCATATTGTTAAAACGTACGACCAACCTGGATTCTTCTCTTATTTAAGAAGGATTTAATTATGTTCAGTATTCGTCCAGTAATACCATGGGATTTGATTTTCATGAGAAGGCTATCGTGCCATACCTTGTCAAAAGCCTTAAATATATCTACGGCTATTGCTCTCCTCCCCCCTTCTTGTTGACGAGCTTTACTCTTCCCGGAAAAGGAATTAATACTGAAGAAAATGATATCATGAACACAGAACAGATGTAACACTACTCTCCAAGAAAAAGAACAGATGATACTTGAGGGAATGCTATCATGGCCCATGGACATGTAATACACTAACAAAAATGAGGTAATTCCTTAAATTCATTACGAAGGAAAATATACTGCACTACCTCTTATGAATTGAGCATTGAAAGACAGTATAATAGTGCATTAAAAGAAGTAATAGTATAGTCTCGGTTTCAGACAGATACCGAATCTCCATTAGTAAAACATAGATGGAACCTAATTAATATGTAATGACCCACAATAAAATCCCATCTAGCTACAACCACTGTCAATTTTCTTCTTTTTTTTTCTTCTTTGTGCCTAAAATTAAACGAAACTTCCATATGCAAAGTTTCTTTCCTAAAATGACCCATTCCTGGAACAAAATACCGTGGGGCTACTTTCTAGATGAATAAAACATTGACGTTTTCAAGTCTTATGTGAACAATCTTTTGTTAAGTTGTTCTCTAAAATAATCGGATTTTACCAAACCTCCACCATCAAAACCAACAATTACGTTGTTGTTTCACCGCCCACCTGACGTTAATTAGCCATAACCCTCGAGTGGCCTTTGGGCCTTGGTAAGTAGTGACTCTAAGTAAAAACAATAAAAATATAGCTTCGAGTTTAGACAAGCAGATACCAAATCGTCTCTAGTGATAGAAGTGTAATAGTATATTAATAAAGTAATAGTTTCGGGTTCAAGGAAACAGATACTAAATCTCTCTTAGTAATAGGGGTATATTTATAGTACAATTTAAACTTTGGATAACTGTTAGTAATAAACACTGTTAAGTAATGCATGTTGTCAACTGCAACATTTATTACAGTAAGAATAATGTAGATTTATAAATTATTATAATGTTCAGAATCTGCAATTTAAAACGGACAAAATAAAACCAAGGCAAACTAATATTCCGTTTTTTTTTTATAACAGAAACTCTTTTTGAAGTGTATAGAAGTCGTATTTTTTTTATACATATTTTACATGAGACACGGTGGAATAAAGGCTAAAAGACATAGAGGAGGAAGGAAAAGGTTAAAAGGAGGGAGGAAAAGGTTAAGATAGAATTTCAAGAGAGAGAGAGTTTGGCGGCAAGTAACAAAAATATTGATTGAACTTGAGACTCTGTAGATGTCTTCATAATCGAAGGGAAAGTGGGAGGTCAGTTGAAGAGCACAAATTAAGTAGAAACAAAGGCGTTTGGTAGTATAATACGCATATCTGGAAAACATTGCCAAGGCTGATGCAAAAAGGTGAGCTATAATGAGGTTTCTACTGAAAATAAGCAGAAAACAGGAGAAGGATAAAGAACAGCTGAGCATATTTTACGACAAAAGACTCCAGTAATGATGAAGGCAACAGATTGTGTTGGTTTGGATTTCTTTCTTGATACGATAATTGACAAAACAAAGACGAGAAACTAACCTTCAGGATCAAATAACCGGTTTCAAACGATACGAAGCGATAGGTACATCAACGGGGCGATAAGGCGTCGACTATAACCGGTTGGTATGGGTCTCTTCTTGGGTCTTTTTTGCGTTGCTACAAGCAGTGTTTCCATCGTTGGCAGTAAATTTCAGGGATCGTTTTCCTTAAATGAGTGCTGTTGCCGCAGGTAGAATGTTTGTATAAATAAATAAGTGAATAAAGGCATGTTTTATAATATATATATATATATATATATATATATATATATATATATATATATATATATATATATATATATAATTCTTTTATTTAACACTAACAGAGCATATTTAGTTAAAACGTGTTGAGACCCGACACGTTCGGGGTGTCATCCTCAACTGTTTAAAGCAATACGATTATAATTCAATTCCCCTCTCTTTCTTCATTAAAATAGAAGAGAGAAAGATAGGAAAAAAATGAAAGAAAGAGAGACATTAATGCATAACATTTGAAAATTATTTATATTTTGTGGGGATCGATGACGAGTTCTTTTGGGTTTGACCATTTGAATTCTAGGGTGTTGGGTCGTTTAGAATTGGTTGAATATTAAAAACAACTATCATTCTTGACTCAAATCATACCTGATTGACAACAGCTACTGAAGTCGTCAAGTTTTTTTTCAATAATAACGTCTTACTGTCTCGCCTCACCACGAGCGCAGTCAGTAATAAGTTAGGTATAAGGTTTATGATTGTAGAAGCCTCAGTCCCTCTTGAAAGGGGACTTCGTTGTGCCACAGCTAGTTATATTCTGTGTTACAAAACTGGAACGAAGTCAGTTAATTTTTTCAACGTCGAATTGACTGATAACTGCGAGTAGAAATAGAAAAACAGAAACATTTGCAATATTTTTAGTCATAATGGGGTATGAGAGATTCTATTTATAAACGCTGCTGCTACGAACCGGCGAATCAGTTCAATTCACGTTCTGCTATAAACCAATCAGAAACCAGAATTGCTTCATAGAAATTAAACCTTTTTAGCAACGTTGCATATTTTTTCTTCGTGTCAACACGAGAAAGATCTTCTGCCTCTTTAGCTACAAAATTATAAAGTTCAGGATCTGTACAGAACAGCTGTCCGCCGAGAATTCGTCATCTCCAGGACTTGTATAGAACAACTACCCACCGGAAACTCTTCTTAAACTAAACATAGCTTACAACTCAAGACGATCTTTTACAGCTTTTTTTGTGAGGCTGATGAGTGCCCAAGCATCCGTCTCATCTGACAAGCAAAGGCCATCTCGATGTGTCAGTTTATTCGCCCTATGAAACAAGTACTACCAGTTTACGTGGTACAAATAGAAAGTAAGAAAACAAACCAATCTTGATCTCGCTTGAAGCACGATTTCGTCAGAAGGATGTATATGGCGGAAAAAAGCTGGTTGGAGATCTAGCACTTAATACAATTCAGATTAAATTATTTTTCAATCTGCGTATTAACTTACGTGAATGAAGGTAGAATAAGACATTGTGTTATAATATGTTCTGATGATCATTTTGTGATGCAGGTCACACTGAACACATGCCCAGGTATTATGATTTTGACGTATATAGTGGTAGCTTATAAGATTATCATTTACGTGACTGTAAGATGTATTTAAGCACTTAATGATTATTTTAGTCAATCAAGTTATTGCGAATTGTAATGAAAAAATACACCCGAGCCGGATTATTTTAAGTTCTTTTCCCCCACGATATATAAGTTGTTTTTTTCTTATTTTCTCTAAACAGCAACAAAATAGCACACCTCAAAGGTGACATCCAAAACCCAAAAAGACTTCTATTGATTAAATGATCCGTCTTTTTTTTCTGCCACCTCAGTCTTCCAATAATGCTTAACTTTCTTTTAGCTGAAGGATTCCCATGTTACTGCTTCCCTACAGCAGGCACATGCCAACCCTGGCGGCTTATTTATATGCCTCTCACGTTGTTACCTCATATCTGTACTTCGTGCTAGCAGTTACGAACCTGAGATGACGTCAATTAACTTTTCTAAAGCTGGCATGACTGATAACTGAGAAACAGAAACATCCGCCCTTTGATATTTTTTTTTTTGTGAGGCTGACGTATGTCAACTCACCCACTTCAACTGACAAGTCAAGGATATCTCGACAAGAATGTCGGTTTATTCGGTTCACGGAACAGGTATTATCAGTTTTAGATGGCGCGAACAGAAAGCAAGAAAACAAAGAAATCCTAGATTCATTGCTTGCGTTCTTAGTCGTATGCATTCACAAGTATGGCTCAGAGGTAAAACATATATTAATCAAAAATGAAATACCAGGTGAAAAAAAATGAAGAGGCTACTTCCAGAATAATAAATCAGTCAAAAAAGTTACACAAAAAAAACAAAAGTAAACGAAGAAATAATTTATAACATAAAAAGACGATTAGAAAACACTTGTTTTGCCAAAAGTAATTAATTTCACATTAACGACCATATTTTTCTTGTTATCTGTTAATTGGTCTGAGTTGCGTTAAATGTAGCTTTAGTTTTGGTGCTAATATCTCTCAAAGTATCAGAGATAATTTTCGATTACTCATCAGTAACTGAAGAACTCCAGACGATTGTTCTTTTTCTTTTTTCGTTTATTTGTCCAGAATAAGATTAACGTCTTTTATACAAACTCCTAACACGTTACTAGTCTAGAAAAAAAAAGGTAGTCATTTTGTCATAAAGATATCGGGAGATGAAAATTTTTATCGTTAATCGTGCTCTTGTAAGATCCATAATTGAAATGGTATCTTCATATATATATATATATATATATATATATATATATATATATACATATATATATATGTGTGTGTGTGTGTGTGTGTGTGTGTGTGTGTGTGTGTGTGTGTGTGTGTGTGTGTGTGTGTGTGTGTGTGTGTGTGTGTGTGTGCTAGCAGGCCGCCAGGAGTTGCACGGTCCTAAAATACGCATAAATATTATATCTTAATTCATACAGAAACGGAGACATGTGCATGCGAGTATTATTTTTTCTAAACAGTTCACTTCTTGTAAATAAAAAAATAAATACTCAGGCTGAAATCGCAATCAAACCCTAAAGACAATGAGTCAATAGGACAACCATTAGGCCGGCTTGACACGATCTGTAAAATGTGTTTTCAAACCTACTTTTCTTATTGCATTTTAACCCCAAACAAGGCACAGTGCCACTTTGATGTATTGGGGTTACTATCTGGGACATAATTGCAGGGATGCTATGTAGGGAGCTGAGCAGCAAGATGTCTATTTACATTACATTTGAACTTCTTCATGTCAGTAAAGTCAAGTAGGCAGGAAGCCGGAAGGAATTCCAAAGTCTAGAAGTTCTGGGGAAGAAACTATTAGAGTAGAAGATTTTGCTGCTTGTCGGGTTTGTGAGGAGTATTTAGGTCGAAGGGGTGAGCCATTCACGCATGCACATTCGTGAATCAGTTAGCAAACAGATAAAATCTGACGACCCTTACCTACCAATTTTTCCATTTTGATTCCTTAGCAGCCCGTTTTCCGAATGAAAACCGATTAAAATGATTTCCACGTGTCTGAATATCCTATATACCAAATTTCAAGTCTGTAGATCAAAAATCCGTTGAGTATATAGGCTAAGTAGTGTGCTCACATGGTGGATTCTCCCATCGAAGATGATGAATGAGGGTTCAGTATGCAATCTTCAGCGGCTCCTAAGCTCTGTGACACCACATGCATTATAACAATCTTGTAGGTGTCCGGTACACTGTTCCGCAGATGGTGAACTTGCATATACTCGTCGGTCAAAGATGCCTTCTCGAGTGAACAGATGACATTGCTTTGGTGCGTGCTTTGAAACCACAGTGGCATACATATTCATTTTTTGATGGATTTTTCTGGTGTTTTGCCTTCATATTTGCACGAAGGATGTCCTTATGACGGAGGCGGTTATGTTCAAATTCTCTGGTCCCTAGAAAACACATCTTCCTCTATTCTCTGCGATCCCCTGCTGTACTCTCCCAGGAGCTCAGAGAAATTCCGCAACGCTTCAGGTTGTCTTTCAGTTTATGTTTTTAACGAATCAGGGTGGGGGGGCCTATTGGACGGCAATAATTTGTCCATAAAAAGTTGCTTAGGAACTCTTGAGTCATCCCTTCTCACAAGATGACCCGACCACCGTATTTGTATCCTGATAAAAAAATGATTCAATACCATTTATTTCGCATCTCTTCAGTAATTCACTCTTTAGAACACGATCTTACCATCCAACATTGCTAACAGAAGGCAGACATCTCATATGGAAGGAATCAAGCTGATTTATATGCTTGCCGTACAAGGTCTATGTTTCGGCACCATATAGAAGAGTAGGCAGAACAACAAATTTATAGACTGCCCCCTTTATTTTTAGAGACACATCGTGGATGTTCAAGATTCTGTGTCACAACCTACCAAATGCCTCCCTAGCTTTATTAATTCTACTTTAGATGTCCTTTTCAAATTTAATATCATCAGACATTGGATCCGAGGTATGTAAAAGAAGATACTGTTTTAAAATCTTTACCATCAACATATACCACTGGTTGTGAAATGGGCGTAGTGTTTGCTTTTGGCTGGTGAATAATTTCAGTCTTTTTTATGCCAATTGTAAGACCGAAGGCCTTACATGCATCAGAAAAGCTATTGAGGATGTCATCAAGACTATGGGTGACAAGAGCACAGTTATCAGTATAAACGGAGATCAAGAACATACGCATAGAAATCTTCGTTTTGGCCTTGAACCGTTGCTGGTTAAATAATCCTCCACTTGATCGATACTCAACACCTACACCTCCTGAGGTGTTCTTGAAAGCTGTCTCAAGCATCACTGAAAAGAAAAGCGCAAATAGGATCGGAGCAAAGACATATCCTTGTTTAATTTCATTTGATACTTCAAATGGTTCCCTTTGTTCACAGCCAGATCGTACTGTCGTCACCATTGTGAGATCAACACCTCCTATTTTCTATTCCGCTTAAATAGATTGCATTGTTATGATGCGTAATCTCATGCATTCATGACTTGAAAGTTTCATCTCTCTGTTTTAGATATTGACGATGTGAAACTCTACGAAAGTAACCCTTGTTATGTGCGTGTATCAGAAGAAGATATGAGTCATTAAGTTCTTCGCAAAACTGCACCGTGAATTGTGATTAATTCGTAGCTCATTAACTTTTTGCGTTAAAGAAATATAAGGCTTTACTTTTGGGATAACTCTCGTATGACAAACGTGCTCGGGGCGCCCCTTGCTGGCTAAAGTACATTAAGAATGGTTGTGACTATGTAGAAAAATAAATTCTGGGGCACAAAGAAAGAGAGAGAAGAAAGAAGAAAAAAATAATATAAAGATATATACTAATGTATATTAATGAGTATCAATAAGGCGATTACATCATTAGGACAACGGGATATATTTCCTCTTTATACCTAAATATTTCGGAGCCTAATGCTTCTCATCAGAGCAGAGAAGGTGCTAGATAACAGATTTAAAAATGTGGCGTCTGGTGTAAAGTACATTGGGAACGGAATAATGGCGTATCTATATAGTATTATCCCGATAAGTCTCTTTTTAAAGAACTTTTCTAATTCTTTTTAGTTTTCTCCATATATATATATATATATATATATATATATATATATATATACATGTATATATATATATATATATATACATGTATATATATATATATATATATATATATTAAATGAAAGATGAGAAATAACAGCTATATACAACTTTACTATATCATCAGAACAATAAAGAAAAGTAAAATGGGAAAATAAAGAAAAAACTTCATGGCATTTCGAAGCTAAATGCTCCTCATCAGATGAGGGCAAGAATTATACAATGCTCCTCATCAGATGAGGGCAAGAATTATACAAAATACAAATATATATAAAAACTATAATAATATTTAGATATGAAATGAGTATGAAGGAATAAGATAATATGGTAAAATATAATTAAGAAGTATAAAAAAATAGATACAATATATAAGAGTAAATCGGAAGCTGAGTATATATGTAATATATATTTGTTTGCCCCTCTTCAGAGTATCGAGCTTTTCTTATCTTGATAACTTTTCTTTGATGACATAATTGTATTATATATATACATATATATATAAATATATATATATAAGATCAAAAAGTTAATAAAACGTGTTAAAAACACTTTGAAAAGAGTTAAGAACATATTTAATTTGAAAAGGAAACACTTGATAAGTGGATAGTCCTTAATCCGCGTAGTTTCGAAAAATACTTTCCTTCTCATCAGAGGGTAGGAATTAGCAAAATGCGGGATCGGATTTTGCATACAAAAGTATTTGATGAAACTGCAAGTAAGTCAAAGATCTTACTTGATAATAAAAAGTGAAGCAGAGGGAATATGGTGAAGAAAAAGGTGATTTCACGGGAATGGATAGTCTGGTGAAAGGTAAAGTATCCAATGACGGTAAAATTCAAAAATGTAAATTCAAGAAAATTAATTAAATTTCCATTCCCACAAGTAAAATCCAAGGAAATCGCGTAATTGGAAGATGGTCCAAAATCCGTCGAAAAATTCACAAACATGTACAAGGAGAAGGGAAAAAAATTCCAATAATATTAATAAAAGAAAAATAAGATATGCGTTTAACACGGCTGCCGAGACAAAGTGTAATTAAGAAAAATTAGTGAAGAAGAAGAAAAAAGATTAAATGGTGATAGAATTAAATATAAAATAGAAAAGCAAATGTCAAAATGACCCAGACAATATGGAATTAAAAGTCACGAAAAATATAGGGCAAAAAAAGAGGTCAACTGAAATGTATTATTATTAGTCAGCAAGTTATTAAAATACACTAAATGGAAAAAATAAATTAATTAATAAATAAATAAATAAAAAATAAAATATAAAATTAAAAAATAAAAACATTTTAAGGGAAGATGATGGCTGGTATCTGCAAATTCCGGATAAAGCAAGTAAGTATGTAAGTAAATGCATATAGTAAAATATAAGTAAATATACATACAGAATATGAATGTGTAGGTAGATTGATATATTTTATAGATAGGAATATAACGCATAATTAAACGCATATCTTATTTTTCCTTTACTAACATTACTGGAAACCCCCCCGCGCACACACCCGTGAACAACTCCACGGACCTCGGCCCCCCGGACTACTCTGGACCACCCTCCAACCATGCGACCTCCCCCGATTCCACCCGTACGAATGGAAACTCAATCAACCTTCTTGAACCTACACTTCTGGACCCAATCGCCACTGGATACCCCACCCCCACCAAACCATCCATCCACGTGAAATCACCCCCTTCTATCTTCTATTTGGTTTTATTGAGCTTTTACATCCGGTTGAGATTACTTTATAAATATTAATTCTTTAATATTTATAATATACTTTAGTTTTACCATCTTGGATTATTTTGGTAAATTTAAAACGCTTTTAGTAGACAACATATTCTTGAACATACAACTAACAAGGATAATCTAATTTATACATCTCACCTGTATGTGTAAATGTATGTATGTTTGTTTGTTTGTGTGTGTGTGTGTGTGTATGTGTGTGTGTGTGTGTGTGTATGTGTGTGTGTGTGTGTGTGTGTGTGTGTGTGTGTGCGTGTACCTGCCTAAAAGTTTCGATAGAGACGACGGATTTTCACGAGATCGATATCGTTTTGAAGCTCAACCCTTCGGACGACAAATATCGAAAAATTGGTTTAAGATATTAATTCCTTCATCCTCAACTGGGCACTTTTCTACAAGGGTCGCTTTTTTTCGCCGATATCTTCGAAAGTTATCCCCTCTTTTCAATTGACTAATCTTAATTTAAACCTTCGCCACTTCCAGTTTGGCGATGGACGCAATAGCAAAAACATCACATTTTTCACGTTCTTTTCCTCTTTCGTGGTACGGGTTGGAGTTTGCCTTACTCCAACCACTAGTTAAAACAAATGTTATATCATATAGCATGGCAATGAACGTATATAGAAAAGTAAATATAACAAATAGAACTAAAGATAAGGAAATAAAGGAAAAATAGCAATACAGAACCAGCATTTAATTAAAAAGAAAAAATTGGGAGGAAAAAAAACAGACGGCCAGACCCAATCTGGTGTAATTCACGTTTTAGCGAACACATGAAAAATAACATTCCGGAAGAATTTTATCAAATTATTGACAAAAATATAATCACCAGGACGCAAATGTAGATAAATTATTAAAAGAATACAGTGAATTTATCATTTTCTACATCAAATAACTTAGCTAAAGCAATAATAAGATCCAACAATACAAAATTACATAAAATAGGTGACGACACAAATAATGAAATACATGAATCTAATAAAAGAAAAAATGTAACTGTAGAAATCATAATAAATGCCCACTTAATGAAAACTGTTTAACCTCTGATATTGTATATAAGTGTGGAGTTATTACAGAGAATATACTAAAACATACCTAGGATCCACATAATCTCGGTTTAAATGGCGGAGCCGCTTAACATCAGTCCAAAATTAACCTACAGAAAATAAAAACAAGACAACCAAAGATAAACAAAAATGAAGAATAAAGCATTAGAAATAATGGAACCAATAGGAATAATGAAAAGAAAAGATAAGAAAACTCGACTGTCTTAGGTGATTGGATAAGATAACTTAGAAAAATAAAACTGAATATAAATTAAAATAATGTATAGTTGGGAGGACAGGTAAATGTAAACTGTGTAAAACAAAAAGATGTAACCTTTGCATTCTTAAAGCTTACCACATATTAAGATCGAAGAATGATTTACGAAATAAGCGCAAAGAAATAATTCAAGAATGCTTGCATAGGAACAGATACCTGTTGTCTCGGCTAAAACCTGATTAAATATGATAATTTAAATTAAATAGTGATGAGGGAGCGACTAACCAGGACCGGATTATTGCATAAACCCAATTCATAATAATTAAGTAAAATATAAATAAATTATGGCAATCAAATATTTAAATTCTAAACGTAGATACAGGATGTTAAGTGCAAAGTAATCTAGAGATATAAGAAAGTAATACAGGATATAAAACAAAGACATAAGATTCAAGTAACATAATAGAACTGTAACATTATAAGTATCATAAAGATACAGGACTCTAATAACCATAATTTATTAATGATAGATGGCTCCATGAATTGATAAATTCTGATATACTATAGGTAGAATGAAAAAGGTTAAATCCATTTAATATAACCCTACACCATGTTGAACATCTTAATCGGAAAATCATAAATATATGTTACATATACAATTTTATGTAAAATTAATATAAGGAAACTGAGTTAAGATTTACTAAATATTAATTAATAGTTGGTATGATCAATTAATATAAATTAAAAATATCTGAACGGAAGCCAAAACTCGTAGTTTTTAATCGTACATCAAATCATCATAAGAACATAAAATCATCGTACATCAAATCATCATAAGAACATAAAAATGACTAGATATCTTAGGGGAAAACTTACGAAAATGTTAATTTCTAAAACAGGTACTAAGTACTTAGAATAAGTATATTTGACTAATGTTTTACCGGTACCAGTCTGAATATAATTGCTTCTAGAATTTACAACTACAGAATTAAATACAAATATATAATCGTGAATCAGTAAAATACAGATACACAAGAAATTTTATTTAGTTTACTAGAATTACTTCCCTTTGATTGGCAGGACGATAAAATAGTAAGAAAGAATAATTTTACTTCTATTAATCAAAGTTTTAAAATAAAGCAAACACAACGTAAATAAAGATGATATAAGAAATTATAATTTAAATACATATACACATAACAAATAATATTATAACTAGTGACGAAGCTAACAAAACTTATGGAATTCATTTAAATTCAAGTATAAACTAAAAAAAAACTCCAACAAGACTAACAAAATAATGAACCTTCGTCTTCAAGGCAAATCACTGCGTACATCATATAAATGAGGACTAATATTATTTAAAAACAGGACTCAAAGGATCGTAAAATATTTTTTTTAAATATTTAAATAAAATGAAAATAAAAATAGAATAATAATAATACAAAAAGTACGAGAGTAATTAATATAAGTTTAAATAAATTAAGTATGACCATAGTCTTCGTAACTGAGAATGAACGGCAGAGTGTGTCGTTTACATGAACAGAGTAAGTTGTTAAAAATTGTGTTTTTATAAGTATTTTTAAGGTAAACGTCTGAAGAGTATGTGACTAAGTATGCAGCAATAACATAATTTTGCAGACTTTTAGTCGCATTACAAAACAATATTGTAATGGATAAATTTTGAAAAGTAATAAATAACCAACTGAGAAAACTTGATATTTGGAACTCGAAGAATTATTATACTACACTAGATATGCTCTGGGACCCAATATTCATCGAGGTTTGACGTTTTTTCTAAATTTACAAAATTGATATTAAAAAAAAAACGCCTTTTTGCTTTATAAAGGAATTTATTTATGAGAACGATTTTTTTTAATTTATTACGATTGGTATATAAAAACGGAGTTTGATTCAAGTAAATGATTAACCTACAAAAAAAAAGGGCCTCAACTCTAATTAGGTGCCGTTTCTTAGTGTTTTGTCCGAATGAAATGAAACTTTGGTACTAACTAGTTTATTATATTCAAAATATCACACCAAACCACTAGGGTCGTTGGCCTTTTTTTCTCCATTTATTGTAAAATACTCAGAAAAACAATTGAATGTCCTGTTTTTTAGGTCACCCTGTATATATATATATATATATATATATATATATATATATATATATATATATATAGAGAGAGAGAGAGAGAGAGAGAGAGAAATTTGTAGAACTGTTGTAATAGTAAGCATTTTATAACATCCGAATATTGTTCACTTCATTCTCATCATTTTAAAATTTTGCTATACTAATATATATATATATATATATATATAGA
>NC_136490.1:132237381-132339881 GCF_053919585.1 Euprymna scolopes | reverse complement strand
TAAACTTTTGTCTGATTTTAAGACTGAATTTCATCTGTTTCCGATGTAATTTATCGATAAAATTAAGAATGCTGAGCCACTTTAGTTTATCTGGGAAATTTCGTTCCATTTGATTTCCACTGGGGGAAAATCCGATAAAAAAGGGAGAAAGAAATTAAAACCATTTTTTAACTCTTTAGCGGATCTTCTACACGGATCCGCGTAAGTGAAAGCGGTATTTGATTAGTTCAATGCGTCTTAATAAAACGAGACGAAATAATAAAACAAGGACGGATCATCTTAAGATACGTCCGTTCAACATACGCGTTTCGATAAAAGTGGTATTATGTTTCTAACTTTTTTTAAGGATTGATTATTCGTATTATTTGGATTCTTCAGGCTACTGTTCTCATCTTAAATGTCATTTTCACAACGTTTCTGTCGATGTAACCTCCGACCTTCGTCAGGTATATCTTGTCGAACTCGGGAATGTTTCTATCGAACTCGGAAATCAAAACGGAATTTCGAACGGTACCCTTTATTTACTTCACGAGGGTAGCATGTTCTCATTCCTTCAACCATTACTGGAGAGAGGTCTTAAGTAATTTACAATTATATTTCTCGGTCACCCACACTGAGAATCAAACCTCCAACCTTCAAGTGAATATCACTTTTACGATTGATTTTTCTAACCACTTCGCTGCGTGTCATTGCGGACAGTTGAAAATGACTCTCAAGATGAAAACAGTAGTCCAAAGAATCCAAATAACAGAAATAACCAATAATCAGCTCAAAAATTCAGAAACGAAATGAGGATTGATAATGTTTATTGTTTGAATTATTCTAGGTACTGTTCTCATCTTGTGTGCTATTTTCACAACGTTTTAGCCGATGTAATTTCCGATCTTCTTCAAGTGTATCTTGTCTAACTCGGGAATTTTTCTGTCGAACTCGGGAATCTGCACAGAATTTTGAACGGAAACCTTTATTCGATCAACCGAGGTAGCATGCTCTTGCCCCACTAGCTATGACCGGATAGATATCCTAAGTAATTCACAGTGATATTTTCAAGCACTCGTCCCATAACAGATAAAGTACTTGGTAAGATTCAGTTTTAAGTGACACTTTTCTGGATGCTGAAGGTTCAATCCCCAGTGCAGGCGATACTAAAAGTATTTTTCCTCGGTCATAGTGTTGGATATTGACCGGGTAACGTCGAAATGTGTGAAGATCAACGATTATTGTCATTATTCAAGCCGAAAAGTTTTGTCAGCTAAAATATGTTTTATAATAATAAAAATATTAAGAATAAATATTTACTTACATTTAATAGTTCGCTGTAATGTTAATTTGATAGATGAAATTTAAGCTAACGATAATATAAACAAAGATACGTGACAAAAATACAGAACAAGGATCTTTAGGTTACGTGTAGTGATGACGTAATAAAAAAGATAGTTTTTGAGACACAACAGTTTGGTTACGAAGGAAATTAGTTCGATAAGCAACGCGTTAGCGAACGGACGAGAAATGTAGTTTTATGCAAACTCTGCCAACTCTGGAAAGGAACCCAGTAAGAAACCCAGTAATATTTTGATTATATAATTCACGCCTGGGCGTTTTCACTTTCGGAGAAAAGTACATTTAATTTCAGGATGCACGATAGGAAGATTTGAGGTACGGTCTTTTGCTGGTATTCACACCGACAACGATGTTCGTCTCTTATTTAAACCCTGTCGATAAACTGTTGATATGTGTATACACACATAATACAGAACATTAGAAAATCACAGATCACAACACGGTTAAGACGATCATAAATGTTATACGTACTATTATAAATTGCGATGCCTTCGTTCAGTCTCAAGACACAATGGACATCCCTCTAAGGGTAGCTGCACGTGTAATTGTGAGGCAAGGGTAGAGCAATCCCAACCACACTTCTCCAGAATCGGTACTGCTTGGGTCCAGTGTCAATGAGAAGGTCCATACTGATTGGAAAAACGCCAAGATAAGCGAAGAGCGCATACGGCACCTGAAATACCCAAATGGTCATCCATTTTAGTACTAACCAGGCGGAACGTTACTTAACTTCGGTGATCTGACGGGAACCGGTGTTTCAACGTGATTATGCCGTATGTTATAAATATATACTGGACGAATCACATATTAAAACGTTTAACACTTAACGTATAACAGAGGCTCGTTACACATACACTGACACTATTGTTATACACACACACCAGCTACATTACAATGACTCACGGAACGAGAGCATGCTACCCCAGTGCGTTAAATAAGGTATGCCGTGCATATTCCTAAAAGCGAGCGCAACAATATACATCTGAAGAAAGTGGAAGATTACATCAGCCGAAACTTTGTAAACATAACACTTAAGATAAAAATAGAAGTCTTAATAATAATAATCCAAATAGGAAAAATTTTTCCAAATTTAAACGTGGCACACTGAAAAAAAAATGCTATTTTAAACTTAAGCATGACAAATCGACTCAGAAATAATTGAACGCATTTAAAAAAAAAATAAGATGCGTCCATTCAACATGCGCTATTTCCAACTAAAGTTTGACAGACCGACCAAATGTCAGAATTTTTTTCAGAGATGATTGGACGCAGTTAAAAATAATAAAAGTCACCCATTCAAATCAGCGCATTTAGCAATGCAAATCAACTATTATATAAAAGAATTTTGCCTCTGTGTGTGTGTGTGTGTGTGTGTGTGTGTGTGTGTGTGTGTGTGTGTGTGTGTGTGTGTGTGTGTGTGTGTGTGTGTGTGTGTGCGCGCGCGCGTGTGTGTGTATGCGTGTGTGAAAGAGAGAAAGGAGGTGTTCCCTATGGACTTGAAAACGGCTGGGCCGATGTTTTATGAAATTTCACACGATAGTGTTTTATGTACCTTGCAGTGTTCTTATGCAGGTTTTGTATCGAAATGTCTCTGATAAGTTTTGATAATAATCGAAATAATCCAAAGAAAGAAGGAGCAGGAGATTTTAACTTAAGCTTAACATCACAAGTGCATTTGAGAAGTTTTATTACTACACAAGCCAAAGGTCCGACATATAACATCAATAGAAGGTTCTTACAGCACTTTATATATAAACACGTATTTACACGTTAGAGATTTATATAATAGATGATAATATGGTGGAAAACGAAAACAGGGTGAACATTTTTAGGCAATTAATGATCTAAACGAATATACTCCAGTATACTTCGATAATGCTTTATAACAGGGGCTCCTTCAAAATGAATCTGTTTAAAATACAATTCCACCATGATACTTTACTTTTTCATTTTAAACTTAAAATCAAGCCATTATCACCGCACAAGAAGTAAGGCCAAGCATATGAAATCAACAGTAGGTTGTTTGATATAACAGGGATGCGTTCGAAATGAATGATTCTGCTTAGAGTACAATTGAAGTATGATACTTGACTTTGATTCAAACCGTTACATATAAAATTTAATTCTATAAAATCCAAAGTAGGTTCTCTACAGTGCAATGTTAGCTACAATGTATTGTGAACTAAGTCACTGCGAGAGGGAAGCATGTGAAGCTTTTTCTCGTTGCACCACAATGGGTTCCCAACTAAAGTAGGCTATCAATCGATTTGATTGAAAAATGGGCGATTTCGCCGATTTCAATGACAATAAAAATATTGGAGTGTGAAACATTCCTTGATCCTCATTTAATCTCGGGCAACATCGGGTCAACCTGCTAGTTCTATCTAAAAAGCTTACGTAAAAAGACCGGCTAACAGACTCAGCCTCTCATAAAGTTGCGATGACGCATCTAAAATCGGAAAAAATGTAAAACGAAAGACAATCCATTAGATTTGCTTGTCGTTGGTGTCTAACGTAATCTTTTCGCTGGTATTTTATCGGCAACCATCAGCGAGCAGCTATTTGATAACTCTAATGTCTAGTGCGAAAGAAAGATATTACTTTCAGATTTATCTCAGGAATACAATCTAGGGGGAAAAAATTGTAAACTATTATTTAATCGATTTTAAAGCCATATAAAATAAACAAATCTCTATCTTATTCTAAAACTCCCTACAATTGGCTGTGATTAAAGACATGGAGTAAGAAAAGTAAATATCGGTACTCAAGTAGAAGTATCCTCGGAATCACTAACGTTTAACATTCCAAGCTTCTCTTTTAATTCCTCTATAGGTGAATTAATCAAAAAAAAGAAAGAAAAGAAAAAACGAACTTACCATCAACTCTTTAACACATTGGAGTCTACTTGTCCATAAAACGTCTATTAAAATTTCATCATCAACGTTTTTTCTTTCTCTCTCACAGTCTGCAAACAGCTCACATAACACAAAATCCTGTCTTTAGATAATTATGCCGAAACTACTGTATATTCTACCCGTGGTATTATAGACTAGTACTTAGAATAAAAGCCAACATCTAAGCGTATATAAAGTTGAATTTGAAAAAGCCTACTTTTTCCCATTTAAATTTTTTTTTAAACGAACTTAATATACTCAATCATATTACACTAGCAATTTCATAAAAGTGAACAAATTTGAATGTTTCTTTTAGAAAAAACTAATTTTCATTAAGTAATCATTTTTAATGTTTTTTTTAATGGTTGGTTGTTTTTGTTTTACGGCATATCAACCCTTTTCAGGTTATTTAATGCCGAATCCAGTGATTTTGAAGAAGAATTTTTTAATAGAGCATATTTGTTTGTTTTTTGTTTTTTTTCAATCGGTTTCTCTTTAACCCATAGTTGGGACCCTAACAGATACTACCACTCCGGGTCAGAGTGGACTTGGGAGCAATGGCAATTAAAGTGTGGCTCCACACTCCCCAAAGCCCACAAGCTGGGGTCTCACCATCGGATATAGTTTAAGGTCATATCCAGAACCTTTTTTAATAGACAATTAGTTTTATTTATTATTACGCTCAGTTCTATTTATACATATTTTCTAGATTGTGCATAACTGCATAGCATTTAATATGGAAATGTTTTAGCACACACACATATATATATATATATATATATATATATATATATATATATATATATATATATATATATATATACATATGTCTCTATGTGTGCGGAATGGTCTCTACGAAATATATATATATATATATATATATATATATATATATATATGTGTCTCTATGTGTGTGTATATATATATATGCATATATATATATGCATATGTCTCTATGTGTGCGGAATGGTCTCTACGAAACTCTTCTGTCAATTTTTGGTCTCTAGCCTTACAACATAATATATAGGGGTTTTGTGGAACAAATTCGATTTATATTTTAGTCGGTAAAAATAGCTGCTAAGGAGTAAAAGTTGAACAAATATTGAACTTGGTAGGCGTAAGTCAAGTTAAAGTTCTTTTGTACGCATGCACAAATATACATTTATACGATAAAGATTAAATTTTAACGTTGTCTTATCCATCTGACGATAGCTCATGCGATAATTACTAAGGATGGAACGCTTAATATTTTGGTTTCGGTTCTAGCTGATGGCACCCAAGTAATTTTTTTTTACTTTTGAAATCACTACTATATACTGAGTACAATAAAGCAATTAACAGATTATTGCCTCTTTAATAATAAATACGAAATCTGCATAAATTAAAATATCATATTTCAGCGTATTTTACGACTGGGCAACTCCGGGCGGCCTGCTAGTAAGATTATAAAAGTCCTGTTATCCTTAACTATATGCTTTATAGCTTAATAGCGGAGGAAGGAAGTCCGGCGTTGCCCGGTCGCAAAAAAAAAGAAAAAGAAAAAAAAGGACTTGGGTGGCATCAGCCAGAAGCGAAACCGAAAGAAAAATTTTATAAGCAAAAAGAAAAATCCACGCGAACACAACAAGTTAGCAAATCGATGGGCCCACGAGGACACAGATATCATAAAATTCCAAATTTAGCCATTTAAATTGGAAAAAGATAACGACAGTTAGCGCATGCAAACGATGCCGAAAGCAAGGTTGATATCTTACCTTCAAAGAAAACATTTCTACGCGAAATAATTTTTTTTTTCAATTTTTTAATATTTTTTTCTGAGAAACCGCTCTTTCTACGAGGGCGTGCAATAAGTAATGCCCCTGACCCACTTCCCATAGCAGTAGAGCAACGAAACTTGGCATAGTTATTAGTCTTTCTCTACATAGAAACCACCCAGAGTTATGCATTTCTCCCATCGTTTGATGCAGCTCTGGAGACCGTTTTTGTAGAACAACCCAGGTTGGTCCTCTAACCACGATGTGACTTCAGAAATCAAGGCTGCATCATCTGGGAAAACGCTTTCCTTTCAAAAACAACTTCAGGGCTGGGAAGAGGTGAAAGTCAGAGAGTACAAGGTCAGGAAAGTAGGGTCGATGAGGGAGGATTTCATAACCACACACCCGTGCTTCTGATCTGGCGAAATGCGAGTTGTGGACCAGAGCGTTGTCCTGCAAGAGGAGGATACCTTTGCTGATCTTGCACCGCCTCTTGATTTTGATAGCTACCCTTAATTTCCTCAAAAGTGAAGCATAATAGGCTCCTGTAATTGTGGTACCCTTTGTCAGGAAATCTGTCATCACTACTCCGTCCTGGTCCCAAAAGACTGTGAGCATGACCTTGTCAGCGGAGGGCTGCACCCTTGCCTTCTTTGGAGGTGGTGAGTCCAAGTGCTTCCACTGTATTGACTGGGCTTTGGTCTCTGGATCATAGTGATGGGCACAGGTTTCATCCTGTGTAATCAGTCTTTTGAATATCTCCAAATTCATCCTCGAGCACCCGACGCGTTCTCGCTTCTGGAATGGTGTGAGCAACCTGGGAATCCATCTGGCAGACACCTTATGCATATGCAAATGGTCATGAATGATAGTTTCCACAGACACTGTACTAATCTTGACATCTTGGGCTATTTGGCGAATAGTAATGCCCCGTCTTCCCAAATGGCAGCCTCAACTTGACGGATAGATGCCTTATGAATGGCAAAGGGGGGGCGACCAGATCTGGGGGCTGTTTCTACAGACTTCCGGCCATGTTTGAATTCATGATGCCAGCGTTTACAAGGTCATATGATGGGGAATTATTACCATAAGTTTCTTTCATTTCATCAAAGGTTTCCTGTGGTGTGCATCCTTTCAAATACAAAAACCGGATCACTGCTCGACATTCAACAGGCTCCATTTCACACCTGACTCAGTTCAAACACCTGTAAAGAAGAAACCACAATTTGTTCAGAGCTGTAATTTGCTACATAATCCGTAAAGATATAAATCATTGCACATGAAAATTTCAGCTAGATCAGACAACTGGAAGTGGGTCAGGGGCATTACTTATTGCACGCCCCTCGTAAGGATGCTGTGTTAGTGCCTGTACGATGCAGATGACAAAAGTTTTTAGCGGACATAAAAACACACACGTTTATATAAAAATAATTTATATAAAATATAATTTATATAAAAAATAATTGATATAAAAAATAATTCATATAAAAAATAATTTATATAAAAATAATTTATATAAAAATAATTCATATAAAAATAATTTATATAAAAATAATTTATCTAAAAAATAATTTATATAAAAATAATTTATATAAAAATAATTTATATAAAAATAATTTATATAAAAATAATTTATATAAAAATAATTCATATAAAAATAATTCATATAAAAATAATTTATATAAAAATAATTTATATAAAAAATAATTTATATAAAAAATAATTAATATAAAAATATAAATTAATTTTATATTAATTATTTATATATTATAATTTATATAAAAAATAATTCAGAATAATAAAACGATGTGTTGTGTGTTGAATTTTCATTGTTAAAATTTTAATTTTTAAAATCAATTCTTTTTAGCTGTAAAATGTTTTAAAAACAAGTAGTTAAAAATTTGTTTTACATTTGTTTTATTTTATTTTTTTATTTATTTTATTTATAATGTATTTTTCAAATGTTCAACTATTGTGGAATATCCACGGGTTCTGCAAGCAAGTAAATAAATATTACACCTATAAGATCTTATTTGACAATTTAATTTAGTATTAAATAATCCCAGAATGGTTGATATGCCGTTTTTATATGTCAAGTCGTCAATATAAGAGATCGGTGTACCGTAAACTACATAATGAACTAGGCCTGCCCCTCTTGTAAATAATTTTCAGAAAAATAAGTTTTACAATCTCAATTGTTAACATTATTTGGATTATCTAGACTGATGTTCTTATCTTGAGTGTTATTTTCACACCTCTTCATTGTTATTCACTTTTGACTTATGTAACCTCCGACCTTCTTCAGTTGTAAGCTGTCGAACTCATAATGCTGAACGAAAGTTCAAACAGAACACTTTATTTAATCCACGGTGGTAGCATGCTCTTATTCCGCCAGCCATCTCCACGAAGAAGTCTTAAGTAATTCGCTATTGTATTTTAAGTACAACCCGTTCTGAGAATTGAACCATCACTGTCCAAAAAAATGTCACTTAGAAAGTAAATTTTACCTAGAAGTTTATTGATGACCCATAGGTCATTGCAGGTCGCAATTGTATTCTTTATATTGCCCGCACTGAGGATTTAACTTTCAACCTCCAGAGAGTGTCACTTAGAATTTAATTTACCTAGCACTTTATCTGTTACGCCACGGGCTCGCAATACATGCCATTCATATATATATATATATATATATATATATATATATATATATATATATATATATATATATATATATATATATATATATGCTCGTGCATGTTTGTGTGATTTAGCGGTTTTATTGACGAATAATTTATGGCCTTGCTCGAAAAGTCCTGGTTGCTATGGGCAGGATCGAGAAATACTGCCTATCGTAGAAAGCAGGGTCAATTCTGCTAGCTATAGATTGAGCAGAGAGCTACCATTGCTGGTGCCGTTGTTGTTGTTGTTGTTGTTGTTGTTGTTGTTGTTGTTGATGATGATGATGATGATGATGATGATGATGATGATGATGATGATCTGCTTCTAGTCTTTAAGATTAGGATCGCTACAGCTTGTTTCAGATAAGAGTAGTCATGCTTTTGAATTTTTTAGATGATGATTGATCATTTTGATTATTGGGATGATTCGATTAACTGTTCTCATTTTGAGTTTTATTTTCACAATGTTTTGGCCGATGTAATCCTCCGACCATCTTCAGGTGTGTCTTGTCACTCGGAAATCTTTCTGTTAAACTTGGAAATCTGCACGGAATTTTGAACGGGCCCTTTATTTAATACACGCCGGTAGAGCGCTCCTGTTCCGTTGATACAATACAATTGTGAATTACTTAAGACTTTTACCGGGTAATGTCTGACGGAACGAGAGCATGCTACCCCCCTTCCTCCGTTGATTAAAATAAAGGGTCCGTTCGAAATTTCGTGCAATTTCTCGAGTTCGACAAGAGACACCTGAAGAAGGTCGGCGGTTACATAGGCCCAAAACGTTGTGAAGATAACACTCAAGATGAGTATGGTAGTTAGAACCATCTGAATAACACAAGATCAAATTCGCTGCAGCAGTAGTAGTAGTAGTAGTAGTAGTAGTAGTAGTAGTAGTAGGTGATGATGATGATGATGATGATGATGATGATGATGATGATGATGATGATGGGCACATTGGAAAGTAGCTAGGCATCATGAAATGGATTCTTGTAACGCTGTATGATTTGTGCCAGAGGCTGTTAGCTACAAAAAATAAAAAGCTTTAATTTTATTATACACCTGGGTTCGTCTTCCTTCTGTTGTAATCACGTTCATTTCACGTTCTATGCACTTCCTTTTTATTTGTGACAAGATATGTGGTACTGAATGACTGGCCATCGTCATCGTGCTACTTTTCTCGCTACACACAAATAACATAAATAACTATGAATAAAGTCTGAACATTTTTTTAATGTATCGCAACTTATCTTGAAGAAACTGATTGCCCGTTTATGTCCGGGAAAATCTAGCATTTGTCTGGATACTTTTTGAACGCTCATCTCGTAATAGGCATTCTTCAAATTATCTCCTAGTTCCTCTTGCGTCAGTTGGTGTGAGAACGAAATTGACTGATTTTATCACCAACCCCCATGAATCAACAGCGAATAAACACTAAAAAAATTTCGTTATCATTTAGTCTTGAAACTAAAACCAGGCCTCATCAACACCAAATCGAGGCTAACAACACGCCACCAAGCGGTTCGTCCCAGAACTGTTTATTATTCCCCCTTTCGTTAAGCATTCGTTTATATCTTTACAGCTCGTCTTTAAGAGAGTGCACGAGTGAGTCTTTTTTTTTTCTTTTTTTTTTTTTAGATTGTCTGATACGTGTTTCCTTGTTTTTTTTTCATCTTTCTCTTGTTCGTTTTCGTCTTCTCTCGCTCTTTTCTCTTTCGACTTCTTCATCGTGCCACTCCCTACGCCGAGATGAACGGTTCCCACGCCCAGTCAGGGTCAGCGAATACACAATCTACAAATTATCCACGATGCCACTCCTCCTCTCTCTTTTACCCCTAACCACAGAACGGCCTTCTATTACAGGATGAGATATTATTTATCCACATCTCATCAGGACAAAAAATATATTTTATCATTTAAAACACTATTGTCAGTCTGCTCCTGCTAACGACTTCAATAACAAGGATTTCTTTCTTAATAATTGCTCCTTGAGGCTTGAAAAGAAATAACAACATAATAAACTGTCGCCTGAAACCAAGGATCTACTCATGTAGCAGGAAGACCTGACGTTGTCCGGGATTGAATTAGGATGAATAAATATTTCACAATTTCAATAGTTTTTATTGTCATCGAAATAAATGAAATTGACCATTTTTCAATCAAATCGATTGATTACCTTCTCTGGTCGGGGACCTAACAAAGCTTGTCATGCCTCTCCGCAATGATGTAGTACACATCCACAATACATTGTAGTATACATTGCACTGTAGAGAATTTAGGTTGATTATATAAATTAATATTTTTACAATGACTTTAATTAAAGTTTAAAATGCAATTAAGTATCATGGGTCAATTGTGCTCTCAACAGAAACGTTCAGTTTGAACGCGCCCTTGTCTTATCAAAGAACCTACTCTTGATTTTATACGGCGGGCTCTTTTGCTTGTGCGATCATAAAACTTATAAAATGTACTTATGATATTAAGCTGCATAAGACTACTGTTTTTTCTATAATCGGATTTTTTCGATTATCGGTTTTTATACTTATCGGAGGCATCCCGATACACAACCTATCTAAGTACACTTCCAGGCACAAAAATTACATTTGTGTAGCAAACGAACACACACACACACACACACAAACACGAAGTGTCTTTTATATATTTACCAACAGGAAGATCCGATGTTGCCCATGATTGGATGAAGATCAAGGAATGTTCAACACAATACTTTTATTGTAATCGAAATCAGTGAAATTACCTATTTTTTAATCAAATAATCGATAAATTTCCTTCTCGAGTTGGGGACTCACTTCGATGCACCGAGAGGGACTTCACATGCCTTTACGCAGTGACTTAGCCCATAATACATTGTAGTCTACATTGCTCTGTAGAGAACCTACTGTTGATTTTATAAAATCATTTTTATGTAATTGCTTGAATTAAAGTTTAAAATTCAAAAGTCAAGATTTATGGTTCAAGTGTTCCCTAAATAGAAACATTCATTTCAGACGCGCTCCCTTATTATCAAAGAACCTACTGTTGATTTTATCTTTTTAAAAAAATGTATTTTTATATAATAGCTTAAATGAAGTCTAATATGAAAAAGTCAAGTATCATAGTGCAATTGTTTTCTGAACAGAAATATTTATTCTGGACGCGGCCCTGTCTTATCAAAGAACCTACTGTTGATTGTATGCACCAGGTTATTCTGTTTGTGTGGTGATAAAACGTAAATGCATTTGTGATGTAAGGCTTTATAAAGTGTTAACGACGTTCAAAATCGGATTTTTTTAGATTTTTATTAAATATTGTTAATACTTCTCAGATACATTCCGATGCAAATTCTATATAAGAACGCTCCCAGACACATGAAGTATATTTGCGGGAAGTTTCATAAAAATCGGGCCAGCCGTTTTGGAGTCTATAAGGAACGAACTCACACATACACACACACGCACGCATATACACACGCTAAGTGCCTTTTATATATATATATATATATATATATATATATATATATATATATATATATATATAAAGCTGGACGCTTATGTGTGTGTCTGGTCACGAATAGGCTCCTATATGGTTGACTATTATAGAAAACTGATCACATATAATGATAGAAGATGTATCGAGACACCGGAATGGGTATGTTTGATCTGGTAGAATGATGATACATTAAAATTGTGGGTCTGCGTACGCGCCTGGTCCACAAAGTATGGAAATAAAAAATTTAAAAATTAATTTAAAAAAACGTTTACAAGTGTTTTTGATATAGATGTATATAATAATACTTTGATAAGTATGTTTTAACTTAAATAGGGATGGTTTAATAAAAATTGTGGGGTCTGCGTTCGCGCCTGGCCTCCATAGAATGGAAATAGGCACAAACTGTAATAAAGACTTTTCATATCTATCTGCGTAAGTATACTTTGATAATTATGTTTCAGTTTGAAACAATATATTATAATAAAATTATGGGGTGTTCGTTCGCGCTTGACCTCCATAGAATGGAAATATGTCACAAAGTTTAACAAGGTTTTTTGATATAGATCCAGAGAATATTGTGATAAGTGTTTCAGTGTGAACAGGTATGGTATAATAAATTAGGCTCGAATAGGTTTCATATTTACGTAGAACCTGCGAGATAACGCGTGGCTGAGTTGATTTAAAACATAACTATCTTCCCTTTCTCCTCTCTTTTTTCTGTATAATTATTCGTTTGGGTTTTCTAATCACTCCAGGCATCCTATAATAGTTCAGCCACCACTCGCCCATACATGGAGTGTTGTTGCCTCCTCTGAGATGGAGCATTGATCCCTAGTCTCTTCGTATTAGACAGGGTCAAAAAGAACCTCAAATTCAATAGGTCCTTCACTATCAATCATGCTCCAGTCCTTGTTTCATATGGTTTCTGTTTAGACAGGGTCGAAAAAAGGCTTCTAATCTAATAGGTCCCGCACTCCCAACCAAGCTCAACCCCCTATCCCCTCACTGTGTGAAAGGACGTTTGACACCTAAGAGTCAATCCTGGGTTACGGAACCAAATGTGATCTGCTCTTCTCGCGAAACCAAATGTGATCATTTCCTTTGGTCACACGTAGTCAATCTTCAATAGTGGTCAGGTGTTCTCTATCTCACTTCTTGAATCAAGGGTTGATATACCGTCCGTTGTGTAGCGCTGATCGTTCGCTGAAAAGTTAATAAGTCAAGGTGTTGCCACTCGGGCAACAAGAGACAAAAATTAGCTTCACAGCAAAAAAAAATCGGTTTTTTTTCTACTCTAATTATTCAGTCCAAAAATATTTACAATTTCTTTTTACAAGGTTTTGATAATTCTATTCCCGGTCTCTCGAAATTCCTAATTTGTTCGCAGTTGACAAGTGGCGACGAGCAACAGGCAGAAGGGAAGCGTGGCGAATTCCCATTGACGACTTCAACTCAACTCAAAGAAACTCAATTCCAACTGGCAAAATTGCTCACGCAATTGCCTTAAAAGTTGTGGATAGCGTGGGGCCTGAGTGATATTGGGTACCCCTTCCGGCCAATCATCTCGCTTCATCCCTCAACGGGGCCTTCTCTGGTTGGTTAATTAGCCCATATATCCCTACATACTGATTAGGGATCTTTCCAAAAAGAATTGTGTGAATCATATCGTTCACACGCCTTAGAGGTCAATCCTCTGACCTCAGGCCACATCCGGCCTTAGATGAAGACAAAACATAACTGGTGTTGTTTTCGCAATTCCCAGCACCTGCGATCAGCAAGTTATGCGTCATTATTAAATTTTAACTCGCTTTTGTATTTAATATATTAACTTTCGTCAGGTCATCCGCTGCTGTTCGGGAGGGCTTTCACAGAAAAGCTTCAATCCGGTGTAAATTTCACCCTTTAAGGGTTCCGTTTTCGTCCACTCCCCTCCTAAGGGATTGGGTCAAAGTGTAATTTTGCATCTATGTGTATGTTTTACAGGTACCTCAAAAGAATGTGCTGCAAGTAACTCGCGGCACCGGTGTTCCCTTGACGTGAGTATTTCTGATCAAATCAACAAACAACGAAATCCCACTACCACACTGTAGAGACCCCCAGATACAGGTACACTTTTTAATCTTATAGTATCTTCCGCCTTGGAATTCCCTCCGTTCCATGCTTCCATAGCTGTACTAACATGCATAGTATTAAATGTAATGTGAACACGCATTTCGCTGTTCAACTCTCTACTTAGGATGTTGCTGAATGTATGGTCTGTAATTCATAGTAGCACCTTGCGTTTCAGTAGGAATGTGCTTTGTTAAGAGTGAATAAAAGTTGTTTTTTTATTTATCCATACAATCGTCCAGTCAAGAAATCAGATTGGCTCTAGAAGCTTTTCTACAGTTTTATTAATAAATAAGAAAGATAACGTGTGGTCCCTAAATCATAAAAGTGATGACAAAAGGATGCCTGTAAATTGTCGATTAGTTTACTTACGTTACTACGGTTTACTGTTGGTGGTTTTTGTTTTCGGTAATGCTGCTGTACTAGAATCAACAAAGCAAGACAAGCGCTGGGCAGACTCCGCAATAGAGTGCTCAACGAACACAACATCCGCCTATCTACAAAACTGAAGGTCTCTACAACGCCGTGGTTCTTCCCCTCCCCTTCTCTATGGTTGCGAGACGTGGACACTGTATCGCAGACATATCAAGAAACTGGAGCTTTTCCACAGGCGACCTCTCCACTCCATCCCGGAAATCAGGTGGCGGGACCGCATCACCAAGCTGGAGGTCCTTGACCAAGTAAAGTTCACCAGCATAGAGGCCGTCATCATCAAGGCCCAACTCCGATAGGTTGGACACGTGATTCGAATGGAGAAGGGTTGCATGCCGAGACGCCTGATGTACGGGGAGCTCCAGGCTGACAAAAGAAACCTAGGTCGACCAAAATTGCGGTATAAGGACACGGTCAAAGCCAATCTTAAGTGGTGCCACATCAAACCGAAAGACCTGGAGGATTATACCATTGACAGGCTAAAATGGCGAGGTTCAGTTTATTGAGCTACTGCCAACGTGGAAGAGACTCGATTCCAGAAACTCACTGCTGCCAGAGACACCGTAGAGTAGCCTCAGCAGTGATTACAGCAACTGACTTCCGATATCTCTACTGTTCAAGATTATGTAATTCTAACCTGGAGATGCAGAGCCCCCTCCGTATTCATAGATGAGATGCAAAACGAAAACGAAGAAATCAAGTACTTATATGTGAGACCGCCTAAGTGAGAGAGTTTCTCTGGAACAAACTGAATATGAATTTGGCACATCCAGGTGGTCAGTTCCTATCGTTAACTACTTAGCCACCGTCACCTCCCTACGGCACACAGGCATTACTGATATAGTGAAGTTTAATATACACAAGACATTTGGACGATTCTAACTAGTATATTGCTCGAGAAATAATCACCGATTTCAGGAAGAAACTTTTATTGATTGAACTGATCTTAAATATTAGAGACCCTACGTCAGTAGCGATTAAGTTAGCTAGTATTGAGTTTGACAAGTATCATACCGAGTACGAGATAGAGCATATCTGTAAAACAAAATTGTTCCCAGAGTTTAATGAAAGATAGATGACGTCAAGTTTAGACATGGGACATAAGTTAAACACAGTAGACAAAACAGAGAGATGGTGACGAATGACATCAAGTTTTCGATGAGAGAAACTAAGGTTTTAAGAATAGTCTCTTGGGGAAACCGTCAGAACAGGACACCACCGATAATGTAGGAAATTTGAATCTAAGGCAAATGTTACTTCGGTGTCTGTCCGTCTGCGTCACTCATTTCAGTAAGTCAGAAATTAAGTTTAAGAAGTAAACAATTAGCTCTGATGGCATTAGTCTTGTTCTCCTAAGTCTATTCTTTTCAAATAAAACATTGACGAAAACTCAGCGAACGTCTCTTGGGTCTTTCATGCGTGAAAATTTTATTCATCTTAGTTAAACAGGTGAGACGATCGACGACTATTCATGAAAAGAAGTAGAAAACGCATAAAAGACCAGAACGTATAAAAACCAGCATGAATGTATGAAGCTGTTTTCTCTGTTACTGAAAATATTACATTTATACAATCTTATTTATCGAGCTTTTTTTTCGAATCTAATTTAATTATGATAAATACTAACATCGGTTAAGACATTCTGAGACTTTGTCATAGATTTTTTGTTCAATAATTAATTTGCCATGGTCGTCTCCAACTTTTTTCATCTTTAATTATTCGTGTTTAATGACTTATATGATTCGAAATTTTATTTTGAAGTAAATTATTATGAATGTGAAAAACGTACCGGTTTAGAAGAAAAAACGTACCGGTTTAGAAACCAGTCAAAATGCAGATTTAAAAAAAAAATAAACATATTAATGTATTTATTTGAAAGAAGTATAATCGAATTAGAATTCAGGCGAGAAAGTATGCGAATTAGTTATTTTATTCTCGTGCTTAAGAACACATCCTTTGAAATTACATTTTGAAATAAATTATTATGAACTAGTAGGACCCGTGGAAATTTCACGGAACGAGAAATCTAATTCATCAACAAATATGTTTTGGAACAGAAAAACCAATAACATCCAGCAAATTTGAGTTCATTAAAATTTCTATGGAAATAGTGTTCATTGTATTTTAAATAAAAAAAAATGACTCAAATGAGATAAATTAATAAATACTCAGAAAGTAATATTCTGCTACATAGTTCAATACAAATAACAAACGCACATTGCAAAAGACAATTTTTAATTTAATCCTTTAGTCACTCATTTCTTAGCAGACAATGTTCTTCATTGTCCCCTGTTTCTTTCGAATGTACCCTTTTTGGCGTAACATTTCGCTGACTTCTTTCATTAGTGAAGGACGGCTGTACGTCGGAATTACTATGAGTTCCTTTCTTACGCCATTGCAACAATGATCAGATATCATTACAATGATATTCGAAAACGAAGCTTCATCAAAGAGAGGTCACTCGCATATTTTTGTCCAAGGTTGCAAAATTTAAAAGGCAATTTTTTTCGAATTTGCCTGTTTTTAAGCAGTTTGATCTTCAAAAATTTTATTTGGCCTTTTGCAAAGGTTAACATACTGACAAACAAAGGAAGAAACAAGCAGAATATTATATAGATTTGCAAAAAAAAAAAATCTGCAAATTGTTATATTTTTCAACTTTCAAATAGTGGAGATATTTTCACTTATTATGAATTTATTTAATAATACACAATATTTTTAAACGTTAAAATATGAATATGAGGATGCAGTCATTGTGTTTTTGTTTTGTTTTTTACATAGGCATCACCACTTATCAAGACCAAGAGACCACTCGAGGATAAGGGTTAAAGAGTGTACAGTAGAAATTGGACAATATAGTAATGGAAATTCAGTAAATTTGTTAACTTATATGTTACGGCTCATCAAAAGCTTGTTTATGTTAGACTTGAAGACAACCATATTGTAGTCAGCTGGAAAGCAGGAAAACGGAAGACAATTCCATAGGCGTGCAGTTCTAAGAATGAAGCTTTGCCCATAGACTCTACGTTTAGGTTTAGGCAAAGATAAAGAGTGGGGGAAATTATTGATAGTATTTTCTGCTAGACGGGTGTTTCTTCTGAAATTTTGACGAGGGAGGGCATAGATTGGAGCTCAGTCGAGCATTTGCCATGAAAAGAACGATAAAGCAGAGAAAAACTCACAACATCTCTTCTGTGGGAAAGCGGTTGCAGGGAAGAGAAAATGACATCCCTGCGAGGCTATGAAGTCTATTTTGAACTCTATCAAGGCAGGACAAGTCCTATCTAGCAGCTCCTGCCCAGATGTGGCAACAGTACTCCATCCTTAGACGTGTTCTGTTCTCAAATGCATTACAGCTCATCAAACTTGCATGTATTTTACGTAGGATAATATACAATCTGTGTTAGCTGATATTGAACCCGCTTAAAAATCCATTTATCCTATTGATCAAATGAAGTCTTTATATTTCTCATTCGTACATGTTTACGAGATGATTATTAGGTTTGTGAGTATTTACAGAGTCTTATAATAAACGCCAATGAATTCAAACTTAGAGAAATAATGTGTTTATGCTCTGACACGTGTCAGATGCAGTGTATTCGCTTAATTGCACGTCTCTTAACGATTTCCAGATGTTTAGAGCAAGATAGCAGTTTCAAATTGATTATGCTAATTTTTACTGTAGTCGCAACATAACTATACCGTATTGTAGTGAATAAAGTACTTGATAAAATTCAGTTCTAAGTTACACTCTTATGGAGGTTGAAGGTTCAATCTCCGGTGTGGGCGACACTAATATACAATTGCGAATTACTTAGGACTTCTACCCAGCTATGGATGACAGAACGAGGGCAAGCTAACCCACGTGGATTAAATAAACTGTGCCGTTTAAAATTACGTGCAGATTTCCGAGTTCGACAAGATATACCGGAAGAATGTCGTAGGATATAACGACCGAAACGTCATGTGAATAACATTAAAGATGAGAACAGTAGTAGCCTAAAATAAAAAATTAAAAAAAAAATCAAAACGATGAATAAATATTTGAAAATATAAAGAACTTGAAACAGAAAGACTTTTACCAAAATGTCCGAATTTATCATTAAATAACCCGAAAAAGGTTGATATGCCGTAAAGAGAACCAACGAAACCCGCCCACCTTTCTTTGTTTCTTGTGTTTGACCATACATTGACAGAATGGCGAATTATTGGCTAAATATAAATTACATTTGAATTGTACTTTTAAAAATGTATCGTCATTCCTTATTTGTCACGATTATCTCTCTATTTCGTACCAGATTTTCCCATGGCCGAAAGAAACCCACATGCACATATACCCACACAAACTAGGACACATATATGCACACGTACACAGACGGGCATGTACGCATCAATTAAAAGCTGCGTGTGCATTTGTCGTACGAGAAAAATGAACGAGTGACTTCTTCCGGGTAAAGACAAAGGAATCCTTTCATAAAATTTTGTGGAAGAAAAAATGTCGAAGATAAAAAAAAAAAAAATAACTAATATTAATTTGCGCGGGAATAATGCTTAATCGGCAGAACAAGTTGAGTGAGAAGAAAAATATGCTGTACGATTTTTACTATCATCTTTTTGTCTTGTGAGAAAACGGGGATATGGACAGAGAGAAGAAAAATAAGATGTATGGATAGGGAAACAAGAATAAGCCAAAACAGATAAATTGTTAAAAATACACAAAATAATATAGATAGATAGAAAAAAACTGTGGTTAATAGATAGATAGATAGATAGATAGATAGATAGATAGATAGATAGATAGATAGATAGCAGTGATGGAACGGTAAATTACTGATTCCATGCTGAATTCTCGATTCCGATACATTTACCGATTCCGATTCTTATTCTTTATAAATCTCTAATTATTATACTATAAGATTGTTATTTTCTCCGATTTTTGTAAATAACACATGTAAAATATGCAGAGAGTTTTCTTAAACGTCAAAATACACTTGTGGAGGATGATCTATCAATTTTAGCTTTACTGGTATTTTAAAATCAATAAATATTTATTATTCTATCATTATCACTAGCAATAGAGGATTTTATTTTTAAAAAAATCAAATAAAAAAAAGGCAATTGAATCGTTTTGGCATCGAAAAATAGCCATCAATTTTTTCGACTCCGATACAGATTCCGATGCCCCCAAATCTTTCGATTTTTCCGATTCACGATTCCGATTAATCGTCCCAACACTAATAGATAGATAGATAGATAGATAGATAGATAGATAGATAGATAGATAGATAAGCTTTACTTTAGGAAAACAATACATAAGGAAATAAAAGTATTAACTAAATAAATCTTTAAAAATGGTAAATAAAAACAAATAAATGATTACTTCAGGCATTCATGTGGTGAAATATTAATTCAACTATTAATTCAATACATTTTTGAAAAAAGCATGTCATCTATACAAAATAGAATAATGGAATAGGAAATGGAAGTAACCAAACCTTGTCTGGATAAAGCTCAGTAATTGACTGATGATTAAAAAAGCCTGCGGGTGGGAATAACAATGAATCTGACTGGTTGGCTAGCTAACCTAAGCAAGACATGTATGTATATACGAAGGTAATACGAATTCTATGCATTCTAACCTGACGATTCCCTACGATGATGAAACGCAGAAGAGTTTGTGTAGCTTACCTGCCATATATTACATAAATTACTAGATAGACAGATACGAGGGATGTTCAATAAGTAATACTTTTAACTTTCTTCTCATAGCAGTGTAGTAAGGAAACTTGTCGCAGTTATTAGGCGTTCTCTACATAGGAACCATCCAGAGTAACACACTTTTTCCATCGTTTAATGCAGCTGTAGAGACCGGCCCTCGAATCTAAAGGGTTCTTCGGAAATGAAAGCTGCATTATCTAAAAAAACACTTTCCTTTCAAAAACAACGGCATGGCAGGGAGGAGGTTAAAGTCAAAGGATGCAAGGCCAGGAGATTAGAGAGACAATGGTGGATTTCATAGTTACTCACTTCTAGTAACATGCGTTTTGTGTGCCGGAACATTGTTTTGCAGGGTAACTGAGAGTGTTGCTCCGCCTCTTGATTTTGATAACTTCTCTTAATTTCCTCCAAATAAGTGCATAATAAGTTCCTGTAATTGTGGAATCCCTTACCAGGAAACATGTCATCACAACTCCGTCCTGCTCTGCGAAGACTATTTGGAATAGTGCCGACAATCTGTGGATACATCTGGCTTGCACGTATTGCATATGCAAATGTTTATGAATGATAGTTTCCACAGACTATGTACTAATCTTTCCCTTTTGTGCTTTTGGGCTAATAACCAGGCATCGGTTTCCCAAAATGACAGCCTCAACTAGACTGACAGATGCCTCATCAATGGCAGAAAGGGAGTAAGCGAGTTTGTGAGCTGTTTCCGCAGTTTGAATACACAATGCCAGCGTTTTACATGATCGTACGCTGGGGTATCATTAGCATACGTTTCATTCGTTGCATGAAATTACTCGAATAGTGTGCGGTTTTTTCTTTTCATATAAAAAAACGGATAACTGCGTGACACTAAACAGGCTCTACTTCACCGTTGACTCAGTTCAAACACGTGTAAATCAGAAATCACAATTCGTTCAGAGCTGTAATTTGCCGCATGACCCATAGAGATATAAATCATTGCACATGCAAAATTTCAGTTACATCAGACAACTGAAAATGGGTCAGAAGTATTGCTTATCGAATGCCCCCACTAGATAGATAGATAGATAGATAGATAGATAGATAGATAGATAGATAGATAGATAGATTGATCGATCGCAGGACATCAATTTCTCCAATGATTACAGACAAATCCCAACATTGTCTCATCCTTCATGTTTCTCAAATGGCTTTTAGCGCCATGCAGGATACATGGCGTGTTCAAATATTGCCATTGCTTGATTAATAAAAGTAGCCAAAACATGCCTGCGCGTGAAATTTTTTTAACGTGCTGAAAGAATTCGCACGCAACTAATTCTATTCTCTAAGCAACTATCACTAAGCAACGATGAAAATAAAAGCATGTATACAACATATGAAACAACAGTTATCACAGGTGTTATCTCAGACTTACTTCTTCTAAATACCTGCTATGAGACATATATACATACATGAATGCACGCATACATGGGAATAGATTTAGATAGATAGATAGATAGATAGATAGATAGATAGATAGATAGATAGATAGATAATCCTCTCAGGCTTTGTTTTCTATATTTGAGAAAGTTTTAGTTAAGTAATAGCATTATTGTTAATCGCCTGAAACGCCTCTACCGATAAATGTCGACGGGCTGACTAAGGATTTTTTTTTTCAGATCAAAGACTTTTTTCCTTTAGGGCACTGGCTCTTCAATCCAACTTTCCACAATTACAGATCAGTTTTGTTCACACAAGAACAACTGATATTTTGTTATATATTGTTATATTTTATGTGTGATTATTCATTGGTAAACTCATCAAAAAACAGAAAAATTTTAAAAAGAAAACAATACAACGAACTAAAACGCAAAAGAAAACGCGTATATATATATATATATATATATATATATATATATATATATATATATATATATATATAGGTGTGTGTGTTACTATTTCATTTAATCACATAAATTAATATAAGAAGATATAATTTTATGCGTAAATTTTCAGTATTTACTTCAACAGTGATCAATACGTAAGTAGAGCTAGTTAGTAAATATGAAAATATATATGGCAATTAAGCTGCAATTCAATACCATGTGTTTATAAAAAAAAAATATGCGCGATAATCACATCTCTTCGCATAAGTCTGACGAATTCTCGCGAGAATGAAACGCGGAATATTCTGTGTAGATTAATTGTCAAATATACTTTCATAACTTACTATATATATATATATATATATATATATATATATATATATATATATATATATAAAGCTGAACATCTGTGTGTGTGTGTGTGTGTATGGTCACGAATAGGCTCCTATATGGTTGACTATTATAGAAAACTGATCACATATAATGATAGAAGATGTATCGAGACACAGGAATGGGTATGTTTGATCTGGAATAATTATAATTCATTAAAATTGTGGGGCCTGCGTATGCGCCTGGTCCACAAAGTATGGAAATAAAAAAAATTAAAATTTAAAAATTAAAAAAAAACGTTTACAAGTGATTTTGATATAGATGTGCATAATAATACTTTGATAAGTATGTTTTAATTTAAATAGGGATGGTATAATAAAATTGTGGGGTCTGCGTTCGCGCCTGGCCTCCATAGAATGGAAATAGGCACAAACTTTAATAAAGACTTTTCATATCTATCTGCGTAAGTATACTTTGATAATTATGTTTCGGTTTGAAGAAATATAGTATAATAAAATGATGGGGTTTCGTTTGCGCCTGACCTCCATAGAATGGATATATGTCACAAAGTTTAACAAGGTTTTTTGATATAGATCCACAGAACATTGTGATAAGTGTTTTAGTGTGAACAGGTATGGTATAATAAATTATGGGGTTTATCTATTTTTACTTTCGTCATATTTTGCTTTGGTTTTGATACCCCCAAATTCTAAGCTATCTCTTTACAACCCTTTCTTTTCATAACCTATCATATTTTCATAACTCAGAGTCCAATTTCTGTAGGCTGTTTTTGAACACTGTTAACGACGGGAACTTTTGCAAGTATATATATATATATATATATATATATATATATATATATATATATATATATATATATATATATATATATAAGAGCAAGTAATTTTAATAAAACATGTTAAAAAACACTTTGAAAAAGAGTTAAAGACATATTTAATCTGAAAAGGAAACATTTAATAAGTATTCCTTTATCCGCGTGTTTCGAAGAAATACTTTCCTTCTCATCAGAGGGTAGGAATTAGCAAAATGCGGGATCGGATTTTGCATACAAAAGCATTTGATGAAACTGCAAGTAAGTCAAAGATCCCTCTTGATAAAAAAAAGTGAAGCAGAGGGAATATGGTGAATAAAAAGATGACTTCACGTAAATGGACAGTCTGGTGAAAGGTAAAACATCCAATTCTTTAATATTTATAATATACTTTAGTTTTACCATCTTGGATCATTTTGGTAAATGTAATTGTAATTTTTATTTTATTTTATATATATATGTGTGTGTGTGTGTGTGTGTGTGTGTGTGTGTGCGTGTATATATATATATATATATATATATATATATATATATATATATATATATATATATATAGCATTCTCTACTTTTTCTTGTCTCTCTGGCAACGTAATTCGTCTTGTTTTGTTGCTATCAATTTAATATATATATATATATATATATATATATATATATATATATATATATATATATATATATATATATATATTAGCATAGGGATAATTAATCAGAATCTGAATCGGGAATCTAAAAATTCGGAACATGTTGGTGTATCGGAATCGGAAAAATTTGTAAATATTATCCGACGTCAAAAACGTTTCCATTTCACTGTTTTTATTTGTTTATTTTTGGTTAAAACTTAATTTTCACGACTCGTGTTAATGATGAAATGATAAATATTTATTTATTTTAAACTAATCAGTAAAACTAAAATCTATAGATCATCTCCATAAGTGTATTTATGCATATTTCATGATTTTTACATAACTTCCCCCCAAAAAACTCTATATTTAGAAATTTAAAAGAATCGGAATATGTAATTGTATTGAAATAGGGAAGTTAGAACGGAATTGGTAATTGTATCGGAATCCAGAAACATACTGGAATCGTCTTATCATTAATATATATACACCCCGTGCCAGAATTATATGCAAATCGAATTTTTTGTTCTAACTCCGATAGTTTTCAAAGAATTACACCGTGATCATCGTACAATCAAAAAATATTGTACTAACCCTCAACTTTGAAACGGACGTTCTGACAAAGGGAAAATTTGTAAGAAATCATATCTGTCGCGTCGAACAATGAGCAAGATCAAGAAAGAAGTCTGCCGTAACCCATTTGAAACTAGAAAACAAGTTTTTGAAAAAGCTGGCGTTCCTGATGTGCCCAAATCAATTCGTTGCCGTATCATGAGGACGATTGCAAAATTTGGAAAGCCAGAGGTCCACCCTCGATTGAAGAGTAGCCACAAGAAAATGAGGACGGAGTGAGCAAGAGATCACATGAAGGTGAATGTTTAAACTGTTTTATTCACCGATGAGTGCCAGGCGACCCTTGATAGACCCGATGAGAATGGTACCATAATGATGGTCTACGTCCCCAAAGGATCAGGCGTCAACAAGGAGGTGGTGGTGTGATATTCTGGGCTGCAATTATTGGCAATGAGCTGGTAGGACCATTCAGAGTCGCAGATTGAGTGAAAATTACTGCCAAACTCTACATTGACTTCATTAAGGAACACTTGGAATCCTGGCGCAAGAAGAATTTAGCATTCCGGAAAAAGATGGTATTCATGCATGATAATGCACCGTCTCATTCGGCAAGGATAGCCACTGAATATTTGAAGAGAGTTTTTGCCAGACATGGGAAAATAATGCGATGGCCAGTCTGTTTTCCAGATTTAAATCTCATCGAAAATCTGTAGAGCATCTTGAAACAAAACATTTACTCCGGGGGAAGGCAGTACAACTCTAAGGATGACCTCTGGAATGCTATTCTGACTGCCACCAAAGACATTTCATCAGATGAAATCGAAAGTTTGACCTCTTCAATGGACCAAAGGCTTTTTGCTCTTGTCAATAAAAATGGCAATTATATTGATTGTACTATGAAACCATATTGAAGTTGTTTGTTCTTTGTTATTGTTGTTCTCAATTTACAAATTCCTAGAATAATCAATGTTTCGATGATCTTTTAGCACTTCACCATATTTTAGCATTGGTTTGCATATAAACTTGGCACGCTGAAAAAATGCAAATCACCAAAATGGCTGCCAATTGTTTATTACTATGCAGATTAGCTTAAAATTTTAGATCTGCGCTTGTGTTAATGTTGCCATATAACGTGCTAAATTTCACAAATTTTCATTGGAAAACTATCGGAGTTAGAACAAAACTATCGATTTGCATGTAATTCTGGCACGAGGTGTATATATATATATATATATATATATATATATATATATATATATATATATATAAAGAGAGAGAGAGAGAGGGGGGGGGGAGAGAAAGAGAGAGGGGGAGAAGTAGCGGGCCGGGTTGCTCGGCTTTGCCTGGGCGTAAAATAAACTTAAGTATGATATTTTACTTTGTTCAGCTTTCATATATATTATTATAGACTTGTGATTTTAAAAGTATTTAGGTGCCATCAGCTAGAATCGAAACCGAAACTATACTGTTCAAAGCTGGTGACGTTACCATTGTACCAACGTCACACGAATATAAACCGATTAAAAATTCAAAATTAACATAAATTACGATGAATGTACAAAATGTTTAACGATTTTTTCAATTTTAACCCCTTAAAATTTTAACCGACTAAAGACGCATAAACGAACGACAAATATAAAAAATTCAATCATTTGATGCACCTTAGTGACGCTCCCTGACTTTTATTTTCGGAGGAGATAGAGTTTGAAAATATGGAGACAAACAGAAAGAAAGACAGACCGGCAGACAGGCAGACAGGCAGAGAGACAGACATATAGCCGTTTATATAGATTGTAGGATTTAAATTTAAATTTTCTGAAGTAAAAATATAGAATTTTCAAACAAAATATTTATTGTTTGAAACAAGAATACAATATATTTAAATTTCTTTAAATTTCAATTTAAAGAAATTTAAATTTCTGTTATTCCTATTCTATATATATATATATATATATATATATATATATATATATATATATATATATATATATATATATATATATATATTACTTTTACTTCAGAAAATTTAACTTTAAATCCTACAATTCTTACTTTGCTCTATCTTGTATATTGAGTTATTTTATTTGACTGGGATTGTCTTATATTAAAATATTTTCTTCTAAACACTATTTTGTATGACTGTAAACCACAAAATTATTTAATCTGCGATTTAACTCATCTCATTGTTCGGATATCTATCTATAGACATATGGAGTTAAAGATGGCTTCGTGGAATCTTCCGACCGGTTGTAATCATAACTCTCTGCACTGATGATTCCCGAAAGGATAAAACACTAGTTTCTGTATGTATTTAGAAAAATATGTTAGTACTAATTATATATATATATGTATATATATATATATATATATATATATATATATATATATATATATATATATATATATGTATGTATGTATTCCTGTCTCTCTTTACCTTTTTCGTTGTCTCTCTTGCAACATAATCATCTTTCCATCAATTCACGTCTACCTCTAGCATTTCTCTCTCTTCTTGCGCCATTATTTATCGACAACAACAAAATCTATTTCACTAATATTTATGTTTACATCTTATCTCTTATTACTTCTTGTTTACCAACTATTCTATATCAGCGATATCGGCATCTGTTATTGTATTGACTGATTCGATTAAGCCAGCATTTATTATCTTTTTCCTCTCTCTCTCTCTCTCTCTCTCTCTCTCTCTTTCTCTCTTTTTCTACATATGTATATATAGAGAGAATGCGGAGGGGCAGGGTGAGAGAGATTAACTTTATATATATATATATATGTATATATATATATATATATATATATATATATACTCACATAAATAATCGAAGGTATAAATTTATGCGTAAACTTTAAGTATTTACTTCAACAGTGCTCAATACGTGCTCAATACGTGCTCAATACGTAGGTAGAGCTAGTTAGTAAGTTATAAAATATATATGGCGATTAAGCTACACTGAATATTCCGCGTTTCATCCACTCTAGGATTAAGTGTAGCTTAATCGCCATATATATTTTATAACTTACTATATATATATATATATATATATATATATATATATATATATATATATATATATGTACTACATATATATATATGTACTACATATATATATATATATATATATATATATATATATATATATACATGTATATATATATGTATATATAATTATGCCTGAAGAATCCTAGAGTGAATGTAACGCAGAATATTCAGTGTAGCTTAATCGCCATATATATTTTATAACTTACTAACTAGCTCTACCTACGTATTGAGCACTGTTGAAGTAAATACTTAGTTTACGCATAAATTTATACTTTCGTATATTAATTTATGTGAGTAAATGAAGTAGTTATATATATATATATATATATATATATGCGCACATAACATGTTATGAGATCTAATATTTTGTGTCTATTTTCAGTATTTACTTAAACAGTGCTCAATATATGAGTAGAATTATGAAGTAAGTTGTGAAAATATATTGTAATAAAGCTACACAGAATCTTCCGTGTTTCATCGCCAAAAGAAATCATCAGGCTAAAATGAACAGAATTCGTGTTACCTATTGTTTCTTATATATCCACATGAAGTTTAGCTTAAATGGCTAAATTCATTTTTATTCACGCTTCTTTGCTGAAGTGTTCAGTAGCCAATGGCCATACTTGACTCAGGCAAAGGTTTGGCTAACAGTAACTTCTTATTCTATTGTTTTGTTTTGTAGACGGTTATGCACCTTTTTTATTCTTTATTGAATGTATTGAGCTTATTTTAACACGTGCCATTTCCTAATGAACATTTCACAGGCGGGAATAAAAATGAAGAGTTAAATTTTATATATTTGTGTGTATGTGAATTTCTGACTGCGCAAAGATTCTCGCTGAATATTCATAACCACTGTTTCTAATATTTCCATGTGAGGTTTACGCTCTGTGCCGTACATAGTACGTCATGCTACTGTAATTTTTGGTAGATAGCTTGATCTTCAACAAACGTTCTTCTATGACAGAACCACTGCTCACGCTGGGTGCATGCAATTGAATTACGAGCACTGTTAGAGAAGTATTGAGAACTCCTCATATCTAATCACTCATTAGTTTTTGTTTTTTTGTTTTTTCCATAAAATTGCTTTTTATGTTGTGATCAATAATTCTCGCCTTGTTTATTTCTAATTTTTAGTTTTGAAATTCAACATTTTGCTGTAAATTGAAGAAAGTCATTTGAAGATGCGATGTTTCTAATAATTTGTGGATCGTGATTTGTTTTATGTACGACCAGGCGAAGTAGGTTCTGGTTGGGAGAGGGGGGTTGCAATAGAATGGTACAAAGCCGTAGCACTCCTTCTGAAGCCAAGCCTGGATTTCTTTGGACTTGTAGGTCGGCTTCGAGTCTTGCTGCCACACCCAGGATCTGCCAGCGGCAACCTGATTTCAACGCACGCCCAGGTCTCTCCACCTCCATTTTAATTTCATATATATATATATATATATATATATATATATATATATATATATATATATATATATATATATATATATATATATATATAGGTAAGCACCAAAGTTTAATTGCATCAACATGTAGAGGATCTCGAATATATATATATATATATATATATATATATATATATATATATATATATATATATATATATATATATATATATATGCATTTACATAATTGTAGAGAAGATATATATATATATATATATATTCTCTACAATTATGTAAATGCAACTTTGTTGGTGTGTGTGAGTTCGTTCCTTATAGACTCCGAAACGGCTGCACAGATTTTCTTTATAATTTACAGGATTTTAATGTATATGCCTGGGAGTGATCTTAGTTAAGTTTTGTCTCAGAATACGTCCGATAATTACCTATAATCAATAATCGAAACCGTTATTTTAATATATCTATCATCGGTAAAGACATTCTTCCATGCCGTCGCTTAGCAACGATGATAGAACAATAGGCCGCTAAAATTCTATGTGGGTAAGTTGATAACGTGTTTTTTTTATTTTATTTTTTATTTTTTGCATGACGTGGTCTGTAGGTTCAGAGTCCGCACGTAAATGAATTAATTTTTTTTCATTAACTGCAAAGAATTTTATAAGACTTGAAAATTTACGTTTTTTTTTTTGTTTTGTTGTTTTTTATTTGTTTTATTTAGCATGACGTGGTTTGTAGGTTCAAATCCGCATGTAAATTTCTTAATGTTTTTTTGTTGTTGTTGTTAACTGGAGAGTTTATATAAAATAATTTAATAAAAGTAACTGTAGAACAACATATATTTTGACTAAGTTACTGCATGGAAGCATGTGAAGCTTCCTCCTGAGCGATTTCACGGATTTCGATGACAATAAAAATATAGGTGTGCGAAATATTCGTTGATCATCATTACATCCCGGGCAATGTCGGGTCTTCCTGTTAGTATATATATATATATATATATATATATATATATAAACCGGACTTCCTGTTAAATATACTGTATTAACTTTCAGAACGCTTTGTTTTACATATATATATATATATATATATATATATATATATATATATATATATATATATATATATATATATATATTCTATTTATCTTCCTATTTATTCAGTTCTGTTATCTTTTTCTTCCTTATCTTTCTCCCTCTCTCTCTCTCTCTCTCTCTCTCTTTCTCCTTTTCTCTCTCTATCTCTCTCATCCCGCTACTACGACGATATATGCACTAGGCTTCGTCGATAGCACTACTTACAACACATTAATAGATTATTCCTATTTTCTCGTTGTTATCTAGTAAAGTGGTCTGACTATCCTGACGCTTATTGCTATCTCGTTTCTTGGGCCGCCAAATGCAGATAACGACAGCGACGGCGGAGACGGCGAGAAGATAGATCGTATTTCCCAGCAACAAACTGTTTCTTCTGCACGGGACTAAATGTTATCTCGTCTTGCCAGAACAAACGACGACGTCGATCCTCTACCTTCACCTCATCCCCCCACCCTCTACTCTCATATCCGAGCTGCTGTTAAGCGTTCTTTTTCTTATCAGACTGGGAAATTATGATTTCGCCGTATCACCCACGAATACTTAACATAAATCCCTCCGCGCGTCCGTAACACGGCACGCATGCGCACGATGGGGGTTATGAAGGCTGTTGAAAATAAGGTAATAAGTTGCCATGCATGCTTTTGTACGTCTGTTGTTATCTGTCGTTGTTTTATTTATTTATTTATTTAGAACCGGTATATCATATTATAATATATATGTTGTGTTGCTAAATCGTAACAGTGGTGGATCCAAGTATCTACCTGTTTGGAGCCATACAGTATGTTTTTCTGCAGTCCTCATTCTATTATTTTGTTATGTTATCGGACTATCTGTAGTTGTTGTTGTCACTGTTGCTGTCGTTTCTGCCGAATATAATTCATACATGTTCGTAAGAATCAAATGATAATTTTTGAAATTCGTTTATATATTTATTTTTTTTACAGGGAGTCACCACTTATCAAGTCATGGAATCTGCGTTTAGATTTAGACACAGATAGAGAGTGAGGGGATTGTTGATAGTAGTGTAGCTAGTCGAGTGTTTTTTTATAAAAATTTAGCATTGAAGCTTAGATTAGCACTTGCCATGAGAATTAAGATACGGCAGAGACAGGTTCGCATCTTCGGTGGAGAAAAGGCATCACCTACTAGGTTTCGAAGCCAGTTTTGAACTTTGTCAAGGCAGGATAGGTTGCTGCAAACATATTTTTTATATCAATTTATTGGTGTTAGATATTGGCCGGACAATGCAGATAAAGTTATTTATGTTCAGATGTTTTAATAGGAAAGAACGTAAGAAAACAAAAAAAAATGAACAAATAGGTGTAACTCTACAGTCTGGTATAGTCTTACGTAGAGGTCACTTAAAGTGACGTGGACTTTAGGAGAGAGCTTGAAAAACACGTATCGTTTTTTAGTCAAGGGTTGGGAGTGAGAGAGCGAGAAAGAGAGAGAGAGAAGACCGAATCAGTAGCCAGAGGGAGAGAGAGTGTCTTCAGATTGGGATGGCTCCAGTTAAATGGGATCAGAAATAGCGATAGTCAGAATAAGCGTTCCAATGGGGAAACATCTGTAATAAAGTTGCTGAAAAGACAACCAGAGATTTGTTAATTGATTGGAATAAATCTTCTTTGCAGCTTTCCTTCATACAAGACCAAAGACGAACCAAATATGTTTCTCGGATTGACCGGATTTTTAAATCCCAGAGAGTGTTATTTGTCCATTTCTGTTTTATATGTTACATGTCCGTAATTAAACTGTATCTTTTAATACATCAATGTCGTAAGTGTTATACGCGCATTAATTCAATGAACAATAGGAAAAAACTATATTGGACGAACACACATATATACACATGTCATATAGATGACTGACACTAACATATATACGCTGTATACACACATTCATTTGAAAGACGTGTTATACCATTAGACGGTGGAATTGTCTGTCTGTGTGTATACATTTCCCTACCAGACTACTCTGTCAATTTTCGGTCTACGCGCATTAATTCAACGAACAATAGGAAAAACTGAAAGGTCGAACTTCAAAACGATACTGATCTTAAGAAAATCTATCGTCTCTGTCGAAAGTGTTGGACAGACATGCAAACATACAAAACAAGGAACCTATATCTAAAATTTCAAGTGTTTAGACCCAAAATTGTCGGAGGAGTTTGGTAGAGTACTCAAAGGTCAAATCGTTGAGTTTTTACCCCTTAATAGCCAAATTTCTGGCCGTAAAATGAATTACACAGATTTTCCCAAATCTCAATACCCTCTTTATCAAATTTCGAGTCTGTAACTTTAAAATTTACAAAGTTATTGCGTAGGGAAATGTACACAGACACACAGACACGTTCATTTTATAGATAGATAGATAGATAGATAGATAGATAGATAGATAGATACATAGATAGATACATAGATAGATAGATAGATAGATAGATAGATAGATTAAACAAAAATATATACGTATACATAAATATATATGGAAACAATTTTTTGTTTACTGTAAACTTTTTACGCAAATATTATGCAAGTATAAATCATGTAGAATACCTACATGAATATAATTACCCTTAATAGTTAACTAGAGCTGATCATCCCATAAGAAATCCTAAAAAACTAATAGGGAATAATTAAAATGAATTTTTAAAAGAATATGTAAATAAGCTTGATCTTTTGCTAGTGAATCCAATCCCATAAGCTATATATAAGAAAATTGTATTTTCTTTTTAAATAAACCGAAAAGACCGGTTTCCTGTCTTTTATGTTTAGCCGTTTGGCTTTCTCCAACATGCAAAGACTAGCTACCAGACCCCTTGGGTCTGGTTAAAGCTTTTTTATTGTTTTTGTTCTCGTCTCCTGTTGAGGCAACTAACTGCTTTTCATTTCGATTTCTTTCAGGTTGTCTCTATTCCCAGGCCCGACTTAAGTAGCTGGCCAGTCTGCGTCTGAGGTGATTGGAGTCAAATCCAATATAATCCTCAGCCAAGCCAAATCGGCGGGTCTGAGCCGGGGAGAAGACGCAGAGGGGGGGTAGATGGTCCGGGCTCCAGTGCAGAAATGCCTAGCCCGGGGTCCAGTTCCCAGAGAGGGCTTGGGCCCAATCTGGGGGCCGGATCAGTCCATGAGAAAGTCCCAGCACCACCGCCACACGGTTCGGGCTCCACTCCTTTGCCTAGCCAGGGTTCTGGTGGTCATGTTCCTGACACGGCCACTGGTTCAGGCCCAGTTGATAGACCCATAGGTATGGTCGGTGCTGACCCCCGCACTAGACCCGGTGCTGGCTCCCAAACCGTAACTATAGAGGAGTTCATTATACTAGGTGGCGGCCTCTGGACTATTAACAACACTGCTGTCCCCGCCAGTGGTAGGTTTAGGCCAGCTGGGAGAGGTGATCCGGCTCGGTGGGATCGACAGAGGAAGAGGGCTTTAACCGCTAGCCCTCCCACCCATAGGAGGACAGAACTCCTAGGGACGGGACCAAAACGGGAGAGAGAAAACGAAGAAGCTCCCCTATCTTCCAGGAGACCGGATATGCGACGTAGACCCCTTCACGCTGATAGTTATATCACGCAGCGTCATAGGGGTCTACTAAGGCCGCTCCGGAATTTAGACAAAGTGGAGGGAAAGAAAATCACCAACCCTAATTATTTCCCAAACGCCCCTTTAGTCATGACCTTTGTGCGCCACACAAATGTTGGTCGCACAAAGGCCATGTGGAATATGATTGAGGAGGCGAAGGGGGCGTTCCTAAACATTAAACTGGTGGAAGAGGGGCACAACTCCCTCAACCAGCTGGCACCCAGATGCGAAGGGAGGGTCCCTATTTACGTCCACCCTTGTTTCTGTAGGGCCCTGAAGTTAACATTCCCATTGGATGTCGGGGGTATTGCGCGAGATGGACGAGTAACGTCCGAGTTACTTTCAGGCAACCTCGCACAATCTTGCGGCATCCTGAGTACAAAAGACTTTAGGCCGGTGGTTGACGATGAATAGGTACATTGGCCACGTCCTTGAGCCTTGCTAGCTTGAACGTAAGGTGCGTGAGGTGCCAAAGCAAAGCCGCTAGGGTACTGAGGGACCTCATATCCATAAATATAGATGTGGCTACGTTACAGGAGACTCACTACAATTCCGTTGACGATCATCGGGTGCTGGAGGGGCATTATGATGTCTTTTCAGCATACGGTGATAGTCAAAGTAGGGGGGTTTCTTTGTTAGCCGCACCATTTCTACAAGGGTTAGCGTTGTTCACGCGGATACTGATGGTAGACTGATCGTGGCCGATGTTGCCGTGGCAAATAGAGCGTTTCGAGTCGTCGTGGTGTATGCGCCCAATTGCGTACGGGAGCGGGTTTCCTTTTTCCGGCGGCTGGAGGTGTTTTTCGGGGGTTCAGAACGGTTAGTCTTAGTGGGTGATTGATACCAGGGTAGATAAGGTGGGCGGGACTAGAGGGATGGATGAGTGTGAAACCAGTCTGCCGGACCTGATGGCTAGATGCGATCTGGTGGACAGGTATCGGGTGGATCATTCGGGGCGGGAGATTTGGATGTGGCTCTCTAGCAGGCCTTCCGTTTCAAGTACATACTTGGATCGGTTGTTAGTTAGAAAAGGCAATGTAGAATACATATCTTGTCCCACGTTCCACTGGTTAGGCCACTAACAAACTACTTGTGGCCAGGTTAGATTTAGATAGGCACCCCAAGTTAGCCGGGTACTGGAAGTTAAATACCTCCTTACTGGAGATAGATGACTTCCGGGAAAAGCTAACTGAACACGTCAAGAAGGGATTAGTGGGGGGTGGTTACCGGGAATAGGTGGTGGGTAAACGCCAAATCTAGTATTAGAGACTTCTATGTCAAATATGGCCAACGCCTCGCCCTAGATAAAGCCAAGGCAGAGAAGCGTCTAAAGGATAGACTATCTCCGGCAGTGGCAGGGGGATTCCCTAGAGATAGGTCTAGCTAAGGCGGACCTGGGTTGTTTGGCTAGCGAGCAATATCAGGGCCAGGTAGTTAGGGCTAGAATTAAAAAGATGCCAAACGAAGCTATGAATGTTGACAAATCCGAATGAGTCTATTCGCTCGGGCGCAAATCGGATAGGTACATTCGTAAGATTCAGAGCCCGGAACGACACTCCTTACTGTCGGCTCGGGAGATTTGCGAGCGGTTTCAAGTGCACTTTGAAGATCGTTTCGCGCAGCTGTCCAGACTCCGCGTCCAGGAGTTTGGCTGGCTCGCCCCGCAAGGAGGTGGCTCGGGCGGCAAGTTGTGATGCTCGGGTTACAGAGTTTGAGGTCGTAGATTCTATGAAGCAGGTCGCCTATAATAGATCACCAGGACCCGATGGTCTGCCCTACGATCTGTTCTTGAGGTTTTCGCACATGTTTGTTCCGATTCTGACGGGTGCGTTTAACCATTTGTTTGACACGGGATCCATCCCGAGTCAGGTTACCAAAGGCGTGATCACACTTCTGAAGAAGAAGGACATACATGTTGGGGGGGTTAGATGATTTTAGATCCATCACGTTGATGAACACGATTTGAAAATCCTTGCCCGAGTTCTTGCGAATCGTTTGCAGACTGTTATCACTGACTTGATCGAACCGGATCAGAACTACGCTGTGAATGGGAGATCGATTCAAAACAATTTGCATTTGATTCGTACAGTCCTAGAAAACCTAGAAGACGACACCGAAGCCGCGCTGATCAATTTAGATTAGTCCAAGGCGTTCGATAGGATTGATCATCGTTTCCTGATGGCTGTTTTAGAGACCGCCGGCTTTGGGTCCGGCTTCTGCAGATGGATCTCCATTTTGTATGCTCGGTCGACTGCAATTGTGCAGGTCAACAGGGTACGGTCGGCGTCGTTAGCGGTTTCTCGGTCGTTGCGACAGGGGTGTCCGTTGTCGCCCATTCTGTATGTCCTCGCGTTGGAACCATTCCTTAGGAACGTGAGGTCCATGGTGGCTGGACCGGCCCTGCGCAGTATTGCTCTTCCTGGCGGTGCGCCAGCCAGGGTTTCGCGTTTGCCGATGATGTCACTGTATTTGTTTCGAGCGTCGTTGATATTATTATGGTGATTAAGGCTCTCAAGCGTTATGAAAAAGTAACAGAGGCCGTAATCAATCTCAGCAAATCCGTTGGCCTGAGATTGGCCGCTTGGCATGGATCGAATGCACTGCCTGGCGCATTTGTCTGGACGGATGGCCCGGTCCGGATCCTTGGTGTTTGATATGGACCTAGTCTCTTTCTTGATGAGAATTGGTCGGAGGTACAGACCAAGGTCGAAGTGTCTGTGAGGGTTTGGCTTCGAAGGTGATTGTCCCTTAAAGCTAGAGCGGATGCGTGTGCTACTTACGTGTTTGCGCTGATCCTTTACCGGCTGGCTGTACTCGTCTGCCTGCGGTCCGAATGGCGGCCTTAACGCGTGCACTCTTTTCACCGTAGACAGATCTGTACTCAACGTCTTGTAGATGGTTTCTGACCTGGCTAGTCATAAAAATGCCGAAAGGTCGTTCCAGGGTAGAACTCTAATCGAGGTATCTGCTTGGGCTCCCACGGTTGGTGTAGCCTTTCCCAACCTTATCCCCAATCAATTAATTGAATGCCAAAGAAGACCGAGAGGGCAGTCAGAATTCCTCAACGAATGCCGAAATGCGCTTAGGGCGATGCCAGAGCCCCTTGACCTTGCACGGCCTAGAAGGGCATTATATCGGGGTTTAGTGGTGGGGACTGCTTCGGACCCGCTTGAGGAGCAGCTGCAGCTGTCGGAAGGGGAGGTCCGCTCTCTATGGAATTGGTCGCCAGGTCGGGGATATCTTAACAGTTCCGAATTTTCTCTGACCTGGCGATTGGTTAGAAACGCTCTACCCCTAAATGACATAATGATCAGAATTGGTAGGGCATTTGGCCCTTTTTGTCCACTGTGCAAGGAAGATATTTTAGAGACTGTAGATCATGCATTTTTTACTTGTTCCAAGCTCCGTGAATTCTGGGGGTATATCAGTGAGGTCACGGCTCACATCGTCCCCGATCAGGTGACGATCCTGGATTTAGCATCCGTAGTCTATAATGCAGATCCCTTGTGACCTAGGGAGGAACGAATGGTGTTCCTAGCGACCTTGGCCGTAGCTAGACTAGTAGTGTGGGTTTCACGCATAGAGATAGGCTGTGGTGGGGGGGGGCTCCTTCTCATCGGGATCTGATTTTGTATTTTAAACACCAACTTTAAATCAAAATCAGATACGATAGAAGGAGGTTATCTCGCTCACAGTTTAGTAGAATGTGGATTCATACCGCTAGTTTATGTGCGTTCGTGCGAAACAAGCTTGTGTACGTGTTTCCGACCGGAAAAGCAATCTCCAGTCCAGATTAAACAATCCCGCAGTGGACGAGTCCCTTAGCTAGTTGGTATAAATAAGCTCCATGTCCCCAATCTTTATTTTAGGTGTTAGAATACCTCCAAAGAAGCCCAGTCCTGATCAATTTATTTTAGTCCAAACCCGTCCTAATGGTATATTTCTTGGAGGTCACCGAACATCCCCATGCCCCCCCTTTATTTTGTCCGTAGTTGTGGCCATTCCCTCTTAAGAAGTGCTCCCTTGTTTTCGACTTATACAGGAAAACAGGAAGCATTTCAAATTAAATAGGTAAGGGTGGGTCCTCGCTAACACACTCACGCTTAACGTTTTATTTGGTTCATTTATTTTTCATTACTGTTATTTTTCTTTATTTTGAGGTGGTTTAAGGCTCTCATTACCCCCGCCCATCACCCGCATATATCATACGCATCACCTTCGGTGTTCCATTGTAAAGAAAATCATTATAAACAAAAAGTCATTATAAAAAAATGCTTGTAAATATTGTTCATGTCATCTGGGTCTTTTAAGTAGATCCAACCCCTAGAGTGAATGCGGTATTGTGGTGACTGCAACTAGTTATAGGGAATAGACCAAGTGGACGACCCCCCGACCCTCATTCCCCCCACACACACCCTTTTTGGCCTCATGCTAAATATTATTATATTATTTTTATTGTAAAAATTCTGTAAAATTTTAAATTTCTTTTTGAATAAATATTTAAATAAATAGAAAAGAGCCTTTTTTCTGTTGTTCTTGGCCTTCGGACCAGGATGAAAGTGTTCTGCAGATGCTGCACTTAAGATAATTTGTCCCGATCAATGGAGGGGAAACCGTCTATACTGGGACAATTATTATTTTTGGTCACAACCAGAGTGCCCCCTTTTTACCTTACTTTTAGGGGAGCTGGTTTAACCCCACATTAAAAACGACCTTGTGTCACATTTTGCTTTGGTGGGAAAGAAAATAAATACTAATAGAAAAGATGATTTTTAATATGAATATCAATACACACAAAAGAAAAACGAATTTATGGGAGTATATATATATGGAAATCGCCTCAAACAAGGCATGAAGCCACTTGTAAGGCGCTAAAAACTACTACTTCAAGGCCAAAATATAGCCAAAGATATTTTTATAACTTTATTTTCTTTTCTTGTTAACTTATATATATATATATATATATATATATATATATATATATATATTATATTATATTATATTTATATATACATATGTGTGTGTGCGTGTATATGTGTGTACTGCATGATATATCCGTCTGTTTCTGAGTACGAAGCAAGACTATCGTGTAAGATTTTCGTTCAAAGTTTTGAAGCCAAACATATTGAAAGCATAAAACATATTGAAGATTGAATATATTAAGCATATTCGTGTATATATATATATATATATATATATATATATATATATATATATATATATATATATATATAGTTTTAGGGCCGATAATGGCGAATATTTTCGTGGGTTTCCATGAAGAGCAATTGCTCTCGAGACTCGTCAAATCTTTGGTCTATTTTCGCTATGTGGACGACACATTTTGCCTCTTCAATAATCAAATAGAGGCAAATAATTTTTCTCCTTAGTTAATAGGCGTCATCCCGCGTTGCAGTATTCTTATGAAAGAGAGTTTAACTCTTCCATAGTTTTCCTCGAGGTATTGGTATCAAAAACACCATCCAGTTACCTTATATCAATATACTGTAAACCTACATTCACTTAACTGTATACACGCTGGGATTTATTTTGCCCCCGAAAACGTAAGATAAATTTAATTTGGACCCTAACACATCGTGCCCTTATGATCTGCTCAAAATTAAAATTGGATAAGGAATTTAAAATAATTACTGATACCCTATCCAAAAATGGGTACCCTCTGGATGTGATTAGGTCAGTTATGCAAAGGAAAATAGCGGAGTCCTCTATAACTAAAGTTCAAACGGTTAATAAATGTCCAGTATATCTGCGTTTACCGTGGCTAAGGACAGTAAGTGAGAAATTCGCAAAGCAAATCAACTCAACAGTGCAAGATTCTTATTTTGCTTCAAAGGTACGTGTTGTGTTCTCTACGAGAACGTTAATGCCATCCCCTCGAAAAGATCTTCTACCCCTCCCCATCATAATAATAATGTAATTTACAATTTTGAATGTAGCTTTAGTGCTAACTATGTGGGTTGAACAACATTAAAATTGGATGGAAGAGTCCAACAACACTTACCTACCAAAATCAGAAATGTGACATACCAAACAACAGACGTACTTTCCAACACATACGGGTCTTCAATTACCGACCATCTTATAAAAAATCTCATCATGGGCAGCGAACTTTAGCACGAACTCTTTTTCAATCCTGAGTCGTGCTCACTCATTATTTCATTTAATGATCTTTAACGTAACGCAACGTGATTTTATTTGTACATATTTTCGATTTCCATTCGTTTTTTTTTTATTTCTCAAAAAAAAAAATCCTTCGAAACAGTTTTGATAAAGCGAGGACGAAACCGGTCAGCTGAATCCCCTATTTTTTTCTTCCCTTCGCCCCGTTGATTTTATTTAAAACGATTTTAATCATGAATTTAAGTCTTCTCTTCATGAGTGTGATATATGTATGTATGTATGCATGTATGTATGTATGTATGTATGTATGTATGTATTGAACTAAATTGTATCATATTTTCTTATGGAAATCGCCTCAAACAAGGCATGAAGCCACTTAATGTAAGAAGCTAAAACTACTACTTCATGGCCAACATATAGGCAAAGATAAATGTTGGACGGATATATTCCGAAAAAAGCAGCAATTTTCCCCCTTTCTCAAAAACATCGCTCATGGATAGTGAACACTAAACGACAAAATAAGGGAAGCGAGAGCTAGGAGAGTGCCGAAAGTAATCCCAATTTTCTCTTTCTACTCTTCTCATATTATATTAACAATAACCATATTAATTTCGTAGAGTTTAAATGTTGGAAAAACTGTAACTATGAAAATACTTCTTTATCATTATGCATATGTAGATTTATATGGTCTATAACTACACTCTGCTAAAATGTTTTTTCTTTCGATTATCATTGATTAAACATGTAATTTCAAATAAACAATCGTTAAAGAGTAATTGGGGAAGAAATAAACACCAAGTCATTAGTTAAACGAATACGCAGTGAAAGGGGAATTTTAGATAGTCACAAGGTAATTAGTGACCATACGAGATGTTATTAATCTTAGAGGGAATGAAAATGGATGGATCCAAGTATCCTTATATGTGTAATCTGCGGTTAGGAATATATATTTTGAATAATAGTATTATAAATGAAAAAGTAGGATTAAAGTTAGAAGACAAACACAAAAATCTTCCATGTATGTATTGGATACCTAAAATGCATAAAAATCCAGTTGGTGCTAGATTTATTGTAGGTTCTAAGACGTGCATAACTAAACCTCTAAGTAAAGCTGTATCTAAAATATTTAAATTAATTATAAATCAAATAAATAATTTTCACCTGAAAAGTAAATTCTATAGTAATATAAATCTATTTTGGGTAGTAAATAATTCCAAACCAGTAAAAGAAAAATTAGATAAAATAAATTCCAGAATAAAAGCAAAATCTATAGCTACTTATGATTTTAGTACGCTATATACAAAAATTCCGCACGAAAAACTTATAAAAGAATTAAATGATACTGTAGATTTAGCTTTTCAAGGTGGAAAAGGTAAATATATAGACTTTTCAAACTCTAAAGCTTTCTGGTGTAAAAATAAAAATAGCAAAACTAGTGTTTCTAAAGGTATTTTAAAAATACTTGTAAGTCATCTTATTAAAGAATGCTATTTTCAAATAGGAAATAAAATATTACTCCAAACGATAGGTATCCCAATGGGATTGGATCCTGCACCATTTTGGGCAAATTTGTATTTACATAGACTCGAGTATATATATATATATGTCATCATTATTAAAAACAGATATATCTAAAACATATAACTTTCATGGGTGTAGGAGATTTATAGATGACCTTATATGCATAAACGATAATGATGAATTCGAAAAAAGTAAACATCTTATATATCCAAACGAACTAAAATTGAATTGTGAACATAAAGGACAACAGGCTACATTTCTGGATTTAGATATAAAAATTGAGGATGGGATTTTTCTTTATAAAATATTTGATAAAAGAAACGCATTCCCCTTTAAAATAGTACGTATGCCCCATAAGGATAGCACCTGCCCTGTTTTTGTGTTTTATGGAACCATTATGTCAGAGTTTTTGAGAATAGCTCGCGTTACTCTAAAATTAACAGATTTTATACCACCAGTTTCTAGCTTAGTAATAAGGATGATAAAACAAGGTGGGGATAAAAATAAAATATTTAAACAGTTAAATAAAGCATTTGTTCGTTATCCTGATGCTTTTGAATCGTTTAAGATAAACCAGACTATATTAATAAAGGAAATCCAAAACTATATTAGCAATGTATAAAATGTATTTATAATTACATATAATAAATTTATAAAAAAAAAAAAAAAAAAAAAAAAAATGTATATATGTAAAAATAAAATATTTTTAACCTTTATATATCTAATTTTAAATAAATAAGAATGTAAATATAAAAACTACTAATTATAGTGGGGGTGATAGTGAAGCTTATAAATACAAGACTGAAAAAGTAAATGTATCCATTTCAAATGGATAGTACCAGTCAAGGATACGTCACTTGACACTCAGCCCAACAGGTGAGGGGCCGGAGACCGGGTCAGCACCTGTTGGACTGAGGTACACCGCCTGGGTAATACCTAGGAGGTCCACCCTCCCAGGCCTTGCCACCGGGCTTTCCGGTGGGGCAAGTTTATTGCTTGTTGCCTGAGGCGCCCCGACCGGGGAATGCCGACGGGGTTACTCAGGCAATTTTTAAAATTGCAGGAGTGCCCCTCCTTTAGGGGAGCCTGCTGGGTTACCACTTTCCGGCCTTGTGCCACATTTTGCTGAGTGGACAGCAAATAAATATAATCCATTTTAAATGTGGAAATTGATGAATCGCACAGGTAAGAAATTCATTTTTATACTATGAAAAGGTTAGTAATTGCAATTAAGAATAGGAAATTGGATAAAAAAATTTTTGTAACATGTCTTCTTCCTAAGATTAAGGGTGGTGGTGTTTGATCAACACTGCTGGGGAGCCATGAAGTAATATACTGTTTTGTTTTTAAATCCCCGAAACAGTGTTTCATAGTAAACAACTGATGATCCCTTGAAAAATTTAAAAAAGAAAAAAAAAAAAAAAAATTTTTAAATTGGTATTATAGTAAATTCGAGAGAGTTGATGCAGTGATTGCAGGTGATTAAATGACTTACTGACTAAGTTTTTTTTTTTTTTTTTTTTTTTTTAACGAATGATAAAAAGTAATTTTTTGTGTAGTTTCAAATGTTAAAAAACTTCAAAGACTATATATATATATATATATATATATATATATATATATATATATAGTTAGAGGGTAACATTAAATTTTCGTAGGGAACACAACACGCACATTCACATTCGAAGCAAAAATCATTTTTGAACCATTGAGCTGATTTGTTTGGCGAATTTATCACTTACTGTCCCCAACCATGGCAAACGAATATATATTTTGTTTAATCTATCTTCGTTTACCGTGGTTGGGGACAGTAACTGCGAAATTGCAGTGTCAAGTACGTGGGTCGAACAATGTTGAGATTGGTTGGGAGAGGCCAATAACAAAATCAGAAATGGGGCATATCGAGCAACGGACGTACTTCCAACACATACCACATACGGGTCTTCAATTACTGACCATCTCATTAAAAACACGTAAGGTGCAGCAAATTTTGGCACGGACTCTTTTTCAATGCTGAGTCGTGCTCACTCAATATTTCATGTAAAGACCTTCGAGACTATTAACGTTCGATTAGGGAGGCCTTCTGTCTATAAACAAACGGATAACTCTTAAGTTTTAGCGTGATTTTGTATATATATATATATATATATATATATATATATATATAGAGAGAGAGAGAGAGAGAGAGAGAGAGAGAGAGAGAGATTATTGAATAGAACGGAATTAGTCTGTTTTACAATTTTCTTTTTTATCTTCTCCAATCTCCGAATAGTCCTTTTTGTGTTGGAGAAGATAAACAGGATAATTGTAAAACAGAATAATTCCGTGCTATTCAATAATATTTGTCTAAATGAGAAAATGCTGCCTAAATATACACAATACACGGTCTCCGCTAATCGAGCCAGAGGTGTCTCTTGGTGCGGGGTTCGAATCGTTCGGCTAGTGTTAATCGTAACACCCTGCACTGAAGAATCCCGAAAGGATGAAACACTAGTGTCTGTAGGTATTTAATTATTATAGCAAAGAAATAATTATATATATATATATATATATATAAATGGGAATTTGAAAACTATTAAGTGTCTAATATAATGATAAAATCATTTTTATTTACTGCTTTTTTAAGTCTGATATTTCGCTAAGACATAGCCTCATCAGGGTCGAAAGTCCGGTTCGTGAATTTTTTTTTCTTTTTCTTCATTTTGGTGTTATGGCGAAGAGAAGAGAATTTACGTTACGTTTATATATGTCAGAGGTGTGAGTTCCGTTGAGAAGCGTTGGTTTAATTTGAATAAAATAAAATACGTATCAGATGCGCTTGAAAGAAAAATTACAACGCAATATTATGAAAAATAGACAAATATTTTACTTGTTTGAAATTTATAATATAAATATATTTCGGAGTTAAACTCCATCCTCAGTATTTTGTTTCTTTCTATTTTTCTTGTCTTTTTTTTCTCTCTCTGGCCATGTTGTAAAGTTGGAAAAAGAAAATTCAGTAGTAAGATCCACGCGTTGTCACTCAGCAGTTATATTTTAAAATATCGGGAATGACTCGTTGGCTACGCGAGATTAACGTCAGGGGGGTGAGTTCCGTTATAGAAGCGTTGGCTTGATTTGAATAAAATAAGTATCAGGTGCACTTCAAACCAAATTACATCGCAATATTACGAAAATAAACAAATATTTTATAACTTTACAACATGGTGAGAAAGAAAAACAAGAAAAAACAACATACTGAAGATGGAGTTTGACTTCGAAATATATTTAAATTATAAATTTCAAGCAAGTAAAATATTTGTTTATTTTCGTAATATTGCGTTGTAATTTGGCTCCCAAGCGCATCTGATGATTATTTTATTATATACTAGCATTTCGGTCCGGCGTTTCTCGGGTGTTTAGAGGTATGTGTTGAGCAAAAAAAAAATTAATAAGTGGTAGTAGGGAGGCAGGCTTGAATCCGTACCGCAAAGGAGGAAAAGAACGGGAAAAAACGTGACGTCTTTGCTATTACGACTACCGCCAAACCGGAAGTTACGTAGGTTTTAATTAAGACTAGACAATCGAAAGGAGAGGATGACTTTCGAAAATATCGTCGAAAAAAACGACCCCCTCTGTAGAAAAGTGCCCAGTTGAAGGTGAAGATATTAATGATTTTAGCCACTTTTTCGATATTTGTCGTCTGAAAGATCGAACTTCAAAACGATACGATCTTGTAAAAATCCGTTGCCTCTGTCGAAAGTTTTAGGCAGACATGCAAACATGCATACATACATATATTGGTAACTCAAAGTTTCGACCCAAACCGATTAAAAAGCTTGCCCTATCTCTGAATACTCTTTATATAAAATTTTAAATGTTTAGACCAGAAATTGTCTGAGTAATTTGGTAGAGACCTAAGCGGTCAATTTTTTTTTTAATTTGACCCCTATTATGACCCCTAATTTAATGTTTTGGGCTCAAATCAAGTTATTAAGTTAGATCAATGTCCAAGGAACCTATATCCAAAATTTCAAGCGTTTAGACCCAAAATTGGCGGAGGAGTTTGGTAGAGTTCTCAAAGGTCAAAGTGTTGAACTTTGACCCCTTAAAAGCCAAATTTTCCCTGGAAGACTGCAAAAACTTAACGCCACAATCTCCTCTAATCGGGATATACATGCGATTGAGACAGCTTGTGGATTTGATATTCCATAGACTTTTCCCTCTTCGGGCGAAGCCGGTTCAACCTGCATAGAGTAAATGTCGCTGGATATAAGGTTTAAAAACAAGCAATTTGGTTCAAAGTCTGTAAAAGCATCGACATATTTTTTTTATTTTTTTATCTTTGTTTAGTTTTTTTTCATAATATTTTGATTAATAACGAGTTACGAATGTGTACGTTTATGTATTCTATAGATGAAGATTGATAAATTGGATTATTTGGATTATTCGGACTTTTGTTCTCATCTCGACAGCTATTCTCGAAACGTTTAGGACATTGTAACCTACAAACTTCTTCCACATTTAGCTTCTAGATATCGGAAATCATTCTAAAAAAAACTCGGGAATCTAGATGGAATTTCAAACAGAAATCTTTATGAATCCGCGAGGTTAGCATACTCTCGTTATGTAACCATGACCGAATAGAAGTCTTCATAATTGAACCTCCAACCTCTAGAAGAAGGTGGCTTAGAACTGAATTTTAGTACTTTATCCATTACACCAAAAGTCTTTGCGTAAAAATCCACGGTGTAACATATTCCCAAGTGCGACAAGATTCATCTGAAGAAGGTCGGAGGTTACATCGACCGAAACATTGTGGGAATAACACTTATGGTGAGAATAGTAGTCCAATTAATCTGTGAATATTTACATATTTATATGTATAACATCCATTCCTAAACTAATTGACCGATTATTATGAACTGTAGAACACAACTGCTCGTCGTAAGACTGAGTAACGTAAACTATATCAAATGTAATTTAGTTTTAAACAAAGGAGCAAAGAAGTGATGGGAGGCCTTCGTGAAAATTCTGAGAGCTCTGATATTTGTGAAATGTGTATAATAGCTATTAGACATAAATTAATAAATATTCTCAAAATTTCAGTTCCTTTGGGACATTTTAAGAGTTTTATGGGCACAATGTATGCGCAAACTTTCTATTTGAAAATTCAAATATTTCAGATCTGCATTAAATTTTATCTATAGTCATTAGACAAAGTAAGCTTTCCTTAATTTTAATTTATTTCTTAATTCGTTTAGTAAGTTATATAAAGTTCACTTTTTTGTGCAAGTCCAGAGTGCAGTCCAATTTATATACATGTATATATATATGTGTGTGTGTGTGTGTGTGTGTGTGTGTGTGTGTGTGTGTGTGTGTGTGTATTATAAAGCCTTTACGATGTATGTGCAAAACACGGAACAAAAATGCCATATTCCAAAAATCGAGTAAATTAATCAAAGCATGTTATTTGTACATAGAAAATCATTTTTTACGTGTCTTAGCGATTTTATTAGGAAATGGTAACCATTAAAAAGTTGACTTTTATCTCAGTAGTTCGAATTGAGTTATCTCCCTTTATTTATTAGATATAGCGGAACAAGACACGACGTACTCGCTTCCTCATAAAATTTGATTTCCGTTCCGTGACGGGTACATATATCATAAAGATTATCCTTTATTTCTGTTTTTAAATTTAGTTGAACTCTCGACTTGCACCTCGACGTAAATTCTCTCGACAAACCCTACAAGCAGCAAAATCCCACCCCTACACATTAGAGATCCCTAGATGCAAGAAAGCGTTCTTTTCCTAGAATTGCTAGATATTGGAATTTCCTACCGAGGTCTTGCTTCCCCAACTGTACTGACATGCAGAAGTTCAAGTGTAAGGAGAACAGACATCTTGCTACTCAACTCCCTACATAGTATCCCTCCAACTTATGTTCCTAGTAGCAGACCCCTATATGAAAGTAGCACTGTGCCTTGTTTGGGGTGAAAATGTAAAAAAAAAAATAAAAACATCCTAGACTTTGAAGTCTACCAAAATTGTTATTCATATATGATCTGCTGTTATTTATTAACTGGCATTGAGATTCGGCTTTAAAAAGATTGATACACATAAATACTAGTCAATATATGTAAAAGAATATATATTCACACATCTATATATGTGTCCGTGTGCTAGTGTGTAAGGAAAAAAATACGATATCTCATAAAATAGCAAGCTGTAGAGACAGAATTATAAAAACAGAATGGAAAATTATTAAAAACAGGATAAATCAATTACATGTGTGTGTGTATTTAGATACACACACTAACACACACACACACATACATACACACATACATACACACATACATACACACACACACACACACACACACACACACACATATATATATATATATATATATATATATATATATATATATATATATATATATATCGAAATGAAGAGTGAGATTTTGTCTTTAAAGTCCTATTGGAAAAATCTTTAACAGCAATCGACTATTGGACCTTAAGACATATGTCGTCCTTCGTAATCCCCTTTCGAATCTGTTCGACCAGCTATTGGAGTCGAGGGACTGGTCCACCCCTCCCCCACCCCCACCCCACAATGCCTGTGCGACGGGAAATGAAATACAATATTGTCCTGCCTCGCCGGTTGATGAACCCTCCCTCATCCAACCTACGTTTCACCTAAACACAAAAAGATGACTCAAATCATAGCTCTTCATTTTTTAATTGTTTTATTAGAGTCTTTTTTTTGTGTGTTCTTATACTGTTCTTTTCAGCTACCGTCCGCCATTTATTTCTGTTTTTATATATATATATATATATATATATATATATATATATATATATATATATATATATATATATATATATATATTATATCTTTCTATCTAATACTTATCCATCTTATATTTTTGTCTTTCAAATTCTTATTTTTCGTTGCCTTACTCCTTAATTCTGTTTCTGCTCCCTCCTTCTCTCGCATCTCTTTCTTACCCTTTCTCTGTCCTCTGTTTATTTTTCTGTGTATTTTTCATTTAATATCCGTTTCTATTTTCCCATTTTTTTAGACAATATGGAGTTTTCCTTAATGTCGCCATTTTAAGTTTCAAGAAAACCCAAAAACTTCTCCATCACAATAGATGTCTGTTTCCAAATCCTTATTGGATCAGAAAATAAGATGGCTTAAAATAAGACTCACGAGGTTTGCTGGGACCTCGAAACCATTCGGAGCAGAGGATCAAAAATATTCATTGATATTTTCAAACTTTTCTAAATTAGAGTGGAAAGCGATAAAAAAAAAGTTGTTAAAATTTTCATCAAATATTTTGCTTTCTGATGAGTTTGTTTATATTTTTACATGAGAAGCCATTGCTTTACAAGGCCCATGTTACAGTCAGCTACAAAGCAGCCCTGCGATATTGTATTCCACAGACGGACAGCTCTAGGAAAGATGCTTTGCTCATGTAATTTTCCTTTGGATTTAGGTACAGTTAGAGATTAATGGAAATTGCTGATAATGTCTGTAGTCAGGTGAATGTTTTCTGTGAATTTTTGGATGGGGTTGGGAGCATACTTTGAAGCTCGGTCGAGCACTTGCTATGAAAATAATGATGAGAAAGAGGTAGCAGGAATTAAGAAAATCCCACAGTTTAATGTGTCTATTTTGCGTCATCTCAACCCCTTTAACTTGATCTAATACGAAATTAAAATCAATTCAGTACGATTAATAAAACCCAAGTGTCTTTTTAACCGATCTTTGTTCATAACTTTCCCAGTTAGATTATAATTTAAGTGAACAGATTAGACCCGACTGAATTCGAATTTGGTTTCGTTTGTATATATATATATATATATATATATATATATGTGTGTGTGTGCGTGTGTGTGTGTGTGTGTGTGTGTGTGTGTGTGTGTGTGTGTGTGTGTGTGTGTGTGTGTGTATACAAGTTAGAAAAGCATTTCATCCAAGGCATGAAAATTGTTAAACAAAATGTTTTTACTATAGGCTTTAAAAATAAAGGTACAGGATTCAATTTGAAATTTATTTATCTTCAAAGTGTACTTTTATAAATTTTATAAAGTAAAGTATAAAAATTTTATTTAAATTGAATCAAAAAATTGCCTTAGATTTATTTTATATAATGTACATTCCGTTGCACTTTAAAAAAAATCATTGAAAATTTTATATCTATATCATTGGAATATTTTGGGAAAATTTTATATCTATATCATTGGGATTTTATATCTATATCATTAATTGCTAGATGAAAGATTTTTAAATTGCAACAAAATGTACATTAAATAAAATAAACCCAAGGTAATTTTTTGATTCAATTTAAATTAAATTTTTATACCTTACTTGTATCTTTTATCGTTTTAAGATTATGAATATTAAATTTAAGATTAAGATTATATTTTAAAATTCTTTTAAAATATATTTTTGTATTTCTCCTCACACCACAACTCATTTTTGCAATCCCCTCTTTCTATTATTACAGGTCTGAATATTCTCTCTGTTTCATTCTGTATTTCTCCTCACACCACAATTCATTTTTTGCAACCCTCTCTTTGTAATACAGGTTTGAATAATAAGAAAATCTGATTTTTTTTAAAACAAAAACAGAATAGAAAATCTTTAAAAATTTAATAAGGAACATATTTCATATAGGTTTCATGAACAAATATTCAGTACATAACGAGAAAAATAGAGATGAAAATTTCAAAAAGGAATGTATAACTGGTTACGGTCAATAGTAGTCCTCCCCAGCGAAAGTCTTTGTTATTGTAATTTTCTATTATTATTATTATTATTATTATTATTATTATTATTATTTAAAACATTTTGTGTCCTGCTCTTTCGCGCGAGGACTAATATATATATATATATATATATATATATATATATATATATATATATATATATATATATATATATATATATATACTTCAGAATAATGTAATGCAATAGATCTACTGGTATGGAAATCCAGTGATTATTGGTCTTACAAAATATTATTGGTTGTAATCTATATAATACTAAAAGTCTATGGATCTTGTATGTTTGCAATCAGATTTCCGGTTTTCAACATCCGGTTGCGCATGCGTAAATAGCAACGTCTTCAATCCGTTATTCCAATTCCGGAATTTTTATATCGCTTTTAATACAAACAATTTCATTTAATTTGATCAAATAGTTATTTATATATACAAATAATACATAGATTCATAGATAATTATAATATATATTATAAAATCTATTTATCTATGAATCTATTAATAATATGAAATATTACCCTATACAATTTATGGAAAGAAAACACCTCTCACTTTCCCTCTAATAGATTTCAACACTCCTACTCCCTCTGTTTTCGTTACGTACGCGAGAAATAGTTACGTGTATGTGTGAGAGAGAGAAAAAGAGAGCGATGTAAAACTGGATAGAGTTATCCCCCTTAACTAATGCAGACCTTTTTACTAGAGGGCGTTATTACAAAAAAATTTCTTTTTCTTCTTCCCATGTTTTTTAAAGTCGTCTGCTTACATTTCCAAGCGGAAAGCTGAATCGGTAAATGCACACATTTCTATTACATTAAATAGTGTTTTCCTTTACACAATGGGTACTGAATGTTTGCTTAAATTAAATGAAAAAAGTTACATTTTATTTTCATTTTCTATTTAAAAAGCCATTATTAACATGTGGAGAGTGTTTTTTTTATTATTCTGTACTTTCAACTAACAATTTCATTTAAAAGATGATATATCAAAATTTGAATTTAACTATAATAAGGATTATGATACCTGTTCAGTGCATATTTACCTATAAGTATGACCAACCACTTATAATTCAGTAACTGTAATTTAAAAAAAAAATAACAATTATAATAAACAGAACGACTCATAGAAATCTATCTATATTCTTTTTTCATTTTAATATACTTTCATAGAAATGCTTCTGTTATGTAAAAAAAAAACTATTTTCTTTATGCCACAAGTGTCACGCTCATACATGAATTCCATAGCTAATATAACGTACTGACCCAACGGGTCACGGGTGGTCTAGTATTTTATAAAGACAATCCCAGCTAAATAAAGATTGCTCAATATACCAGAAAGAGCAAATAAATAATAATTTAGTAATTTAAATTTTATGATCTGAAATGGTTAAATTCCAAATATAGAATCTTTATTATATGCTAGAAAAAGAATACATTTCAATAAGTATATTTCCTTGACCTATAGGTTTTCGATGGCTACCCATCTCTTCAGAGGAGAAAATATTAGCAAATATTATAATGGTTTATAACTAATTTGATAAATACAATAAATATAGAAAATCATAATTAAAAGTTTTTAAAGTTTTTAAATCATAGAGTAAGGGAAATTATATATTTGTTCAAAATGAAAAGGATATTGAATTTCATATCCAAATTGTATGGTAAAATCCGAAGGGAAATTCTTTAGTAGCAGTAAGGTAAAGAGATCCAACGCGTATTTTGAATCTTCCACAGCACAAAGTAACAATCCACAATAAGCATAATTACTTGAATTCTCCTTTGTTTAGATTATAAGTCAGATAAATATATTATTATATAAGGCCGATGAAGCTGCTTTTTTTAATAAACATATATAATGTTGTATATATTTATTTAATATTTTTTAATTATAATATACGAGTTTCAAAGTTTACTCCAAATTAATTTTAATTTGTGAATAAAAACAGTTTTTGGAGAGAGACAAAGCAAAATGAAATTAAATAAAAAAAATAATAATAAAATAAAATAAATTTCTTTATGAATTATACTTATAAATTAGCGCAAATATTATTCATTTTTATCGAAACATACTGAATGATACTGCTAGTTTTGTTCATGTCGTTTTGAAGGTGAAAATCTGAAAGTGTTTTATCACCTGGTTGAACAGTTTTATCTTTGATTGTGCTGTTGGTATTTTGATACGTTTGAAATGCTTGAGGTGCACGTGTTTATGATGTCTGTTTGATTAAATGACCAAACCATTTTTATAATAGGTATTTTCGTGTTTTTTTTTTTGTTTTTTTTTTTGTTTGGCAAATTATCGAAAGAAAGCCGCTTTCTGGAATTTATTTTTTTCAAATGTTTGAGTAAATAAAGGTTACACAAAATTAGTGTTGCTTTTCATTAAAAAAAAAGAAATTAAAACTCAATTTTTGTCATATAGCAGATTAACAAATTCTAATCTGTTCAAAACTGAATTCGAAACATTTCTTTTATTGATTGTTTGATTCACAAACTAATGTAAAAAAAAGAATATGATTCATATCATTCAATATTCATGACGATGTGAATATATTTAAATGTCTGACGATTATCTACTTTGATCACAAGAAAACAAATAAATTAAAATCTCAAAATAAAAAACATTGAAATTTAGAGATTTTTTATTTTTTCTTTTCAACAGAGAAAAAAACGTGTATACACTTAATTATACGATTTCACGATTTTTAAAATAGTGGCTTTCTTTTGCTTTTTTTTGTTGTTTTTATTTGTTTCTTTGTTTTACGACATATCAGCCTTCTTTTGGAATATTTAATACCAAACCGGATCATTTTATGGTTCAAGTTGTTTTATGTCTTCAAATATTTATCCATGGTATTTGGTTTGTTTTGTTTTGTTTTTTTTTGCATTACAACGTATCAACCGTTTTTGGATCCAATCATTATGTCAAAAGCGTTTATACTTCAAGTTCTTTATATCTTCAAATATTTATTCATTGTGTTTTGTTTGGTAAAATTATTGTTTTTGTTTATGGATTTGTACAAAATGATTGAATTTTGGTACATTTATGTTGGGAAGCCGATGTATTCAGATAGCCTAATCTAATAAAGTATTGGTAATATACAATTATCATATACTAACACTAACTTAAAAAAAATGAAACATGAAAATATGAAATAATAAAATAAGTATAAAAACATAACACTTATTGGTGACCCCACTATATATAAATATATATATATATATATATATATATATATATATATATATATATATATATATATATATTTATTCGATTGGCAAAATTTTAGAATAATCGTAAAGAAGTGAACCATAGCGGAAATTAAGTCGACTAAAATAAGATGGAAAACGAGGTGAGGAAAGGGAAAGAAAAAATGTGGGGGAAGTTACATGTAACAAATGTACAATTCAGTAAAATAAATAAGTCGATTAAAAACAACATCGTTAAAATACACCCGAAGCGCTTTTTGTTCAGACTAACTTTTTAAGGGTATAAGTCTGAAAATTATTATTTTTTAGAATATTTGGTAGTGGAATGGAGTAAGAGTGGAGAGAAGGTTTTAATTCTTGAACCAGTCTGTTCTTTTTATTCAACACATTGCACACCCGATTCTTTTCATTTCGCATCGACTATCAAGGAGCTTCCTCTTACCACTAACACTATTTGGTCTCCTTTGACATTAGCAATTTGTTTACCAATGTCCCTCTTGACGAGGTCATTGACATATGTGCTGATTTTCTTTATAGAGGCCCTGGCCCCCTCCCCTCTTTTCCTGGGGCGGTCTTCGTTGAACTCATGGAACTTGCTATCAAGTCTGTTTCCTTTAGTTTCAACGATGTGATGTATCGCCAGTCCGACGGTATATCCATGGGATCTCCCCTTGGCCCGACTTTGGCCAATATTTTTGTGAGCTTTTTAGAACAAATGTTGTTTGACAAGTGTCCCAGACCAGCATTTTACATGCGTTATGTTGACGACACTTTATTTTTGTTTCGCAACGCATGATAAAGCTGTGTCCTTTTTCCACTTATTAAATAATTTACACCATTCTCTCAAATTTACGATGGAGGTGGAAAAAGATAGCTCCCTTCGTTTCCTTGATGAGTTAGTTTCTAAACGTGGGCTTTCCTTTATGACATCTATTTATAGAAAACCCACTTTCACTGGTCTTTATCTCAGTTAGGATTCCTTTGCACCCACAACCAGGAAACTTAATCTTATTAGAAACCTAAACCATCGGGCACTTGTTATTTCTTCCCCACCGTTTATTGATTATGAAATTGAGAACATTAAAAGGATTTTTATTATGAATGGATATCCACCCCCATTAGTTAACATAAGTTATTAATAAGAAAATTCAATCCTTTTCTGAGCTACCAAAATATGGTCCATCTAGACTCCCGGTATATATATATATATATATATATATATATATATATATATATATATATATATATATATATATATATATAACTACTTCATTTACTCACATAAAATTAATATGCGAAAGTATAAATTTATGCGTAAACTTTAAGTATTTACTTCAAAAGTGCTTAATACATAGGTAGAGCTAGTTAGTAAGTTATAAAATATATATGGCGATTAAGCTACACTGAATATTCCGCGTTTCATTCACTCTAGGACTCTTAAGGCTTATGCGCATAAGCCTGAAGAGTCCTAGAGTGGATGAAACGTGGACTATTCAGTGTAGCTTAATCGCCATATATATTTTATAACTTACTATATATATATATACATATATATATACATATATATATATAAGTTTTCAGAAGCACTACAGAAGAAATTTTAAATTTTGAAAAAATATGTATATTAAACTTTTCAATATTATATATATATATATATATATATATATATATATATATATATAGAGAGAGAGAGAGAGAGAGAGAGAGAGAGAGAGAGAGAGAGAGAAACCATTCGGTATATAATGTGAATTTTTCGGTATAACGACTTCTAATACAGATAGAAGCTTACTTTTGTATTCGTCACACATTTTTTTCCGTCTGTATATGTGTTTTGGATTGATGTCTCAGCCAGTTACTCAGGACAGTTTTGACTTCATCGTCACTTTCAAACTTCGTGCCTCTCGTGAATGCTTTCAAGAGATCAATCAAGTGAAAGTCTGAAGAGGCAAGATATAGGCTGTAAGGGAATTGAGGAAACAGTTCTCAGCCCAGCTCGTTGATGGTCTAATCGTTCGGGCTTGCGTTGTCATTATGCAAGATGACTCCTTCTGACTGATGACCCCTGCGTTTGTTTTTTATGTCTGTCTTGACCTGTCTCAGCAGTTTACAGTAGTTGACATTGTTCACAGTGCTTCCTTTCTAAATGAATGAAATAGTGATTAGGCTTTGCATATCCCACAAAAAACGTGAGCATCAGCTTCTTCGTGAACCGCTGGGAGTTAAACTTCTTCACTGTACAGTCTATATGCTTCAAAATGGGCTGCCGTTTAGACTCAAGCTCATAGTACCAAACCCATGTCTCCTCGCATATTACCACCTTCTTCAGAAACCCACACCATCCTTCTCTTAGTAGGAAAGACACGTCTGGAACAACTTGACCCTTCTCCGTTTGTTCTCTACAGTAAGCAACTTTGACACCAAGCAGTAGCTGACTATCGTGTAGTCAAGGTTATCATGGACAATTTTATATGATGTACCAACTAATAACTCCCAAACCCAACTAATCCTAGCAATGCAATCCATTGTTCTTCTTCTGTCAGATTCTTCTGTCAGATTAAGCAGGGTCATTGACTGATTCAATCATCTCAGTAGACCTAATTTCTTTAGACCTCTTAGACCTGTCTTCATCCTTAACACTGCTTCATCCTTCTTTAATCTTTAAACAATTTATCCCACTTTTAGACATTTTTCGATTAAAATATATGGCACCATCCACACCAGACATTCTCCAATGAATTTCAACTGGTTTGCATCCTTCAGCAACCAAAAACTTGATAACGTATTGCTGTTCTACAGTGTTTATTGGTCGGCTATTTTTGTTAATTACTGAAACTAACAAAGTTTTTCTTGGATCTGCAAAAGAAACTAAATCCATGTAAAAAAAAGAATAAAACAAAATATTCAAAAGTAAACTTAAATCTATATTAGAAGCCCTTATATCACAAACATCACCATGTCTATTGAATGATCCTCGTACATATACAGGGGTTGGACAAAATAAGAGAAACGCCAAACATTTTTGGCATCAATCTTTGGACGTGTTTTAAATAATCAAATCTTGACATAGTTTAATGCTTTTTTTTGTTTATTATTTATGTCATAAGATATGCTTAATTAAAAGAAATTTCTTTTACAGATATTTAAAGATATCCGAAGCTTTTCCTATAAAAATGGCAAACTTTACGGACTTCCAAAGAGGTCAAGTCGTTGTAACTCGTATGGCAGGTGTAAGTGTAACAGAAAATGCACGAACGCTTAGCGTTTCAAAAAGCACTGTCTCAAAAGTAATGACTGCTTTTAAAAGAGAAAGAAAAATGTTATCAAAAAAGCACAAGTCTGGTCGAAAGATGAAGATGTCTGAAAGAGTCCGTCGAACTCTTTTTTCACAAAAACTGTTTGTCGAGAGCTGCACAAATATGGATTTTACGGCAGAGATGCAATTAGAAAACCTCTGCTCTCAAAGACAAATGTTTCAAAGCAATTAAAGTGGTGTAAAAATCTCCAAAATTGGTTCTTCGAGCAGTGGAAAAATGTGATATGCTCTGACGAATCATCTTTTTCTTTGTTTCCGACCACTGGCCAAGTCTACATTTGGAGACAGCCGAAAGAAGCATTTTATCCAAACTGCCTTCTCACAACAATTCATGGCATGGCGGAAATTCTGTGATGATTTGGGGTGCTATTTCTTGGAAATCCGCTGGACCAATGATTACTCTTCATAGAAGAATTAACAGTGGAGACTATTAAGAAATTTTGGGTTAGCAAGTTCATCTTATGGTTCAAGAACTGTTTCCGGAGGAGTACGCCATCTTTCATGATAATGCCCCAATCCATACAGCTAGAATTATTAAAGATTGGCACGAAAAGCATTTCAATGAAGTTGAGTATCTGATTTAGCCACTACAATCCCAAGATATGAACATTATTGAACATTTATAGTCGATTTTTGAGATTCAAGTAAGAAATCGATTTCCGCCTCCATCTTCTCTAACAGAACTGGTGGATGTTTTCTATCTATCTATCTATCTCTATTTCTCTCTCTCTCTCTCTCTCTCTCTATATATATATATATATATATATATATATATATATATATATATATATATATATATATATATATATATATATATTTAACAGATTAGCTTACCTGGTTGTTGAAACCATGTTTCTGGTTTCAACTTCCGGTTTCAAACATTCTGTGCATGCGTAGATTTCTAACGTCTTGACATACTCATTCGAACGGATACAACAATATTTAGTTCGCAGCACCTTATAACAAAATACCGATAAAACATTCATCAATGAATATATTTTTATATTTTCATGATATATATATATATATATATATATATATATATATATATATATATATATAATTATTTACTATAATAAGTAAATACCTACAGACACTAGTATTTCATCCTTTCGGGATCGTCAGTGCAGGGTGTCACGATTAACACCAGTCGATAGATTAGAACCCGGCAACAGAAGCAATCTCTGGCTTCATTAGCAAGGGCCTAATCCATTCGGCTACTGTTAACCGCGAGAAATATTGTCGCAATGTAAACATTTATTTTTGTTTAAATGCTCTTTAACGACTGTCAGAGTGATCTAATCATTATATGATGATCTGTGCATAAGAGCTAAATTGGCGGATCTTTATTTCAACTGAAAGTGCTCGGCGACAAGAAACGAGTCTCTTAAAAGTGATGACATAATTATTTTCTATTATAATCATTAATTACTTACAGACACTAGTATTTCATCCTTTCGGGATCCATATATATATATATATATATATATATATATATATATATATATATATATATATATATATATATATACTAGCAGAAGTACCCGTCGTTGTCGTTGACTGGGTTCAAAAACAGCCTACAGAAAATGGACTGTGATTGATGAAAGTATGATCGGTTATTAAAAGGAGGAGTTTGTAAAGAGACAGGTTTTGATACTCAAAATTTTACCCTAAGCAAAATATGATGAAAGTAAAGATAATTTTCGCGAAAATATATTTTTTATATCAAATTTGTTTCCATTCGTAGCCAAGAGTGACCAACAAAATGATGTTTCCTTACAAAGAGAAAATGTTATATATATATATAATAATATAAATATACAAAAAATAAATGTTACCGTAGTCAATAAAAATTACATTTATGGTGGAAGAGTTCATTAGTTTGTATTTTTAAGTAGTTTGTAAAAGAAAAAAAAATTTTAATTCACGAATCGGTTTTAAAAAAATCAAAATGGCAGCGACTTTGAAATGGAGAGCCCCGTTTTCAATTTGAAGGAGGGGCACCTAAGCATTCTGTGTTAACAATTTAAGAGAGTTCCGTCAACGTAAGGAATATTTATAAACATATTTTAATGTTTTCCGTTATTTTGTTGCTTGAGCGATATTCGATTGTGGCATGTGTAGTTTATATAAAAATTAATTTAAGTAGTTATCGCCTACAATTTCGTTTTAATTTCGGTTCGTTGAAATTATTTCAAGTAAAGAGCATTAAAAACTATTTCCAAACAAAAAAAGATATGAACTGAACTTTTATTGATTATGGTAACATTTATTTCTTGTATATTTATTTTTTCGGGTAGTCGTTTGTTGCCATTTCTGCTAAACACTCTTACTAAATGATATCGACGAAATATCGAAAAACAAAGAAACAAAAACAGTTTGGAAAAATAATGAAGCTTTACTTTCTTTAGTAAAATCATCCGAAACAGCAAAATGGGATATTAAAAAGGTAAACACGTAATTACTTTAGTTTTTTAAAGCAAAGAATCGATATAAATATGAATAAGAAGAAAATGGCGCCCTTTCCAGGCAGAACAACTTCGTTTCAGTTTTACAGTATTGAACGGTGTAGTATTGCGCCGACGGATTCAGGGTTGTATTATTGTAATGTAAAGAACACGCAGAAAGGACTGTACTCAATTGAATTCCTTCTAGTACACTGACAAAAAAGATTAAACAGATATATAAATAAAAATGAAAAGGTTATGTAAATGTTTTTAAAAAGACACGTAATCACGTGAGCAGGATTTTTTCTTCTTTTGACACGATAACAAGTAACGTTCTTATTTTTATTATTTATCTATTTTTGAAAGAGTACCACATGCAAGTGAAGAAGGAAAAAACAGAGTTATGCAAAATTTGTGCCGAGAATTGTCTAAAGTTCCGACTTTTTTTGGGGGGGGGGGTTTCACTTTAATAAGAACGTGAATTTATGCGGTGAATTTATTCAACACAATATGATTCAACTCAAAAAAATAAATAAAAGCTAACGTGAATTAAGATTAAAGTTAATGTGTTATTGTGGACCCTGGCCCCTTTTAAAAAACCTTGTTAAACTTTGTGACATATTTACATTCTATGGGGGTCAGGCGCGAACGAACACCCAATAATTTTATTATACATATTTCTTCAAACTGAAACATAATTATCAAAGTATACTTACGCAAATAGATATGAAAAGTCTTTGTTAAAGTTTGTGCCATATTTCCATGGAGTACAGGCGCGAACGCAGACCCCACAATTTTATTATACCATCCCTATTTAAGTTGAAACATACTTATCAAAGTATTCTTATGTACATCTATATCAAAAACCCTTGTAAATGTTTTTTTTTTTCATTTTTTATTTCCATACTTTGGGAGTCAGGCGCGAACGCAGACCCCAAAATTTTATGAACCATCGTTCTGCCAGATCAAACATACCCATTCCTGATCCTCGATACATCTTCTATCATTATATGTAATCAGTTTATTTAAAATAGTGAACCATATAGGAGCCTATTCGTGACCAGACACACACACATACACAGACACACAGACGTTCAGCTTTATATATATATATATATATATATATATATATTTCGAATTATCAACTTCGTGACTAAAAGACTACCCTGTATTAATACGTGCATGCGTACGAACGGAAAAAATACTTTCTCAAAACTATCTTTTCCAATATTTCTTTTACTTTGCTACATAACTGTCGGACAGAATATCTATTTTCTATAATACAGTCTATTCTGGTCTATGCCGATATCAATAAGTAATAAAACAAGTCAAAAGTAACAATGTAAGTTTCTCCCAAAACCAACTAACCTGTAATGTGATATATATATATATATATATATATATATATATATATATATATATATATATAAAGTATAAGAATCAATATATTGATGCTTGCATAGGCGAGCATGCGCAAAAGGTATATTGAAAGAAAAATTACGAATCGACTAAGTAAGCACATTTATGGAAATCTTTTTGCGAGGAAGAAAATCAAAAATGATTTTCAAAGAGACGAAAATATTAAAGAGCCTCAATATTATTCATAAGATTAAAAAGAGAGGGAAAGAGAGAGAGAGAACCATATAATTCGATTTCTACAATTTGAAGGAATTAATTGATATGAATTTTTACTTAAGCAAGCATATTTATGTCTGATACCCCCATCTCTCTCTCTCTCTCTCTCTCTCTCTCTCTCTCTCTCTCTCTCTCTCTCTCTCTCTCTCTATCTTTCCATTTCTCTCTCTCCGTATTTGCTTTTCCTTCTCTTTCTCTTTCTCATTTCCTCTTTCTTTCACAGACGCAAACATACTCATTCACTGGTCACTATGGTTAGAAGCAAACTGGCGTGCATGTTTCGAATATTAGGATTACTACGCTAGTTCCTTCAATCCAGAGTAATCATCCGTGAAACAACGATATATCTGTCAATGTATCGTTCTATGTTTCACTACCTATGTATACTCGGTGTTGTCCGGGATCCACGATAATCTTTTAAATTCATTACTTTTTTAATTGTTTTTTATTGTATTTGAAATTATACATAAAAATAAATAACATTTTAATTGTAAAGTACACAACTCCTATAATATTCTATAAGTTAAAGCATCAGTCATATCCATTGCTGACGAATAAAGATACCGTTTACAGAAGATGTGTCTTGACATCGAAATTTTAAAGGTTTTATAGCTTAAAAGAATTTCTTATATTTGTTAAAAGATAGATGAAGAAAGCCATTCATTTTACGATATTCTATTAATTTTTTATTTTTTTTTATTTTAAAATAAGTTGATGGGTTTATGTTTATGATTACTATGTTACAGGGCGCAAACGCGCGTATACAAATGCATACGAAATGCGAAATCACGTCACCGTAAGGATAAAGAAAAAGACTATAAAAAGACCGCGTGTAACAGAGAGAGGGGCACGTTCGAGAGGGGAGGCGTCAGGGAGGCCGATCACGGTAGAAACGCGGATGATGTTCGAGAGGACAGGCGTCAGAAAAGACGAGCACGAGAAAGTACTCGGAATTAAAACAAAATACTTGTTTTCTGTTCCTTGCGACGTAGACTGCATATAATGTGTGGGTCCCGTGTGTAAATGTGGGTAACGTTGCAACTATTTAAAATGTTTAGTATATTGTTTTTTAGCAGTTCATTGAAAAATGAAAATTTTATATTACCAGCCGTTAGAAATGCATTATTATATTTCAAATAGCATGGTAAGAAAATAACAATTGAAAATTGGCTAGTCAGAAACAAAGTTTGATTTATCAGCTTAGGTGCTATTTAGCTTCAAATTTAAAAATCTAGGTGACTTTTTATTATATATATATATATATATATATATATATATATATAGAGAGAGAGAGAGAGAGAGAGAGAGAGAGAGAGAGAGAGAGAGAGAGCGAGAGGGAGAGAGTTGGATTGCGCTGGTGGATGAAATAATGATGTCCATTACGTCTCTAAGTTACAAGTAGTGTAAATTTGTTGACAAATGAAAAAATACTCATATCAGCAGTATAATATTCTATGTTCTTAGTGATGTTTTGTCTGGATTATATTATGTAGACAAAAGTAGAATTCCCGTCCTAGTCCGGGTATAAGAAGTAAATATAGTATTAGTTATAAATTTGGCCTTTTTAAAATGTCTTTGAGGACTATGATACGGTTTCGGTGACACCGCCTAAATGGTACTGTTTAAAAAGAAAAGTAAACAATGTGTTCACGCTATTAACCCTGTTGTCTATAATATACATTCAATAATCCATAAGGATAAACTCAATAATTTAGGATTTTACCAAACACATGCATATTATTCATTAAAATGTATTTCTTTGCCAATATTCAATATTTGATATGGAGCAATTCTTTTCTTTATTGATTTTTTTATATAAACCTTTTTTTATTAATTTTTAGGACGGATGAGAGTTTAGGTTGGCACATTTCTGGATGGTAAATGTTACATTTTCTTACCGAGTTTCCGAGAATATATATTCAAAAATCCATAACGATTAGCTTATAAAAAATTCCGCACTAATGAGCTATGAAACAGCGAAACAGCAATGTATGCGGATGACTACATATATATATGTGTGTGTGTGTGTGTGTGTGTGTGTGTGTGTGTGTGTGTGTGTGTGTGTGTGTGTGTGTGTGTGTGTGTGTGCAAACAGTTAATAAAATATGTTAAAAAAACACTTTGAAATGAGTTAAAACATATTTTATCTGAAAAGAAAACACTAGATAAATGGATAGTCCTTAATCCGCGGAGTTTCGAAGAAATACTCTCCTTCTCATCAGAGGGTAGGAATTAGCAAAATCCGGGATTGATGAAACAACAAGTAAGTCAAAGATCTTACTTGAAAACAAAATAAGTTAAGTAGAGGGAATATGGTAAATAAAAAGGTGATTACACATGAATGGATAGTCTGGTGGAAGATAAAAAATCTAGTGACGGTAAAATTCAAATTTAAAACTTCAAGAAAGTTAAAAGAATTTCCATTTGTACAAGTAAAATCCAAAGAAATCCCGTAATTGGAAGAAGATGATCCATAATAATCCAAAGGCAGAAATCCATGGAATAATTCACAAAAATGTGTACAAGGAAAAAAATAATATTAATAAAAGAAAAATAAGATGTGCTTTTCACCCTACTTCCGAGACATAACTTTACTTTAATTTTACCATTTTGGATCATTTTGGTAAATTCAATTGTAATTTCCATTTTATATATATATATATATATATATATATATATATATATATATATATATATATATATGATTTTCAGAATGTGAGAGATTGTATAATAAATTCCACAGCCAAACAACGTCGCAGCTCACAAGAGCCATGACAGTCAACGAACCAGAAGTCCAAGACTCGAGTTTCGCCCTCATTTGGGCTCATCAGTTAGACACATCCGAACTCAGGATTCGAAACCCGAGCCTCTTGCATGCGAGGCAAGCACTCTACCAACTGTTGATCTGTGTTGGTTAATAGAAATTCTTGTGTGCGGGGCGTTTGCTCAGTTGGTTTGGCTGCGATGCAATAACATTTTTGAAAGCTGATTTCTTTGGACCGAAACGTTTTACCATTTAAAAATGAGCTGAAATGCTTTCAAAAAATTATAATCAGTAGCCGAAAGGTCTGGTAAATATGGAGGATGTGGTAAAGTCTCGTATCCTAAATCTGTGAGTTTCTGCAGAGTCAATCTTGCAGCATGTGGCCGCGCGTCATAGTGGAGCAGAATTGGACCACGTTGATTCAATAAGGCCTCTTTTTTCTTTTTTTCTTTTTTTTTTTTGCAAGGAAGCATACATTTCGATAAGTTGATTGCAATAGGATCAACTTTTCGTCACAAGTGAAAATTCGGTCAAGAAAGGAATCATTGCTGTTATGCACACAAAGCATTGAGCAGACTTCAAATCTCCTAAGTTTTTTTATTCTCATTGGCCTCAAGAGGGATCCATTTATTGAGTTTTTTTACCTTTCCTAATGCTTTGTAAATGGCGTGAAACTGTTGCAGTACTGACGCTAAGTGTTTGCGGCATTTCTTTGACACTTTGACGAGGATTTTACCCAACAACTGCTTGTAATTGCTCGTTGTCAAGACTGCTTGGTTTCCTTCTACCTTCGTCATCTTCGTCTACACTGTAGTTTCACACCATTTACAAAGCATTAGGAAAGGTAAAAAAAAAAACTCAATAAATGGATCCCTCTTGAGGCCAATGAGAATTAAAAAAACTTAGGAGATTTGAAGTCTGCTCAATGCTTTGTGTGCATAACAGCAATGATTCCTTTCTTGACCGAATTTTGTAGACTCTACACTATTGAATTGTTGGAACCATCTCCGTATTCTCCCATCAATTGTGGACCCCTCTCCCCATGCTCTGTTGATATTAGCATTCTGCCCAAGTTTGAACTCATGCAACATAAGGAGGTGAAAGTCACATTTTGGATTATTTATCATTGAAGGCCTTGTATTCTTCCCCAAAAAATTGATTGAAAATAAATAAATTTAAAAATATTAATTAGTATAAAACCCTAAAATGAGCCTCAAATTTTGTATTAAAATTCTTTTCAAAACACATCATTTTAGACGATTTTTGTAACAACTTTATATATATATATATATATATATATATATATATATATATATAACTGTATTTATTTTGTGTTTTTTCTTTTTTTTAATCTTTTTTGTTAAATATACTATTATTAACCAATTTTGTTTTCTTATATTTAAAACAAAAAAAAGTCACCCATGAAAATGAGAATTTTCCATCGTAAAACTGCACTGTTATCTGAACTCAGAAAAACGCGGCTTTATTTTTTTTCTCTGCAGTATGCATTGTTTTTAACTAGACTAAAATTAATACGTAACCCAAACGATATTACTCTTAAGCAGTCTTTTTAAACGAGTTGTTCAAATCTATATTAATACAAAATAACCCGACTTTCCAAATTGATGAAAGTTCCATTATATTATTTTAATTATGGAGTGGATCTGGAATGTTCGAACATTCTGGCTTGACGTAGATAAAGCCAAAAATATCCACGCATTAATATGGGAGGGGAGACTATCTTCAAGTATCGTCCTAAACTAAAAATGGAGCAACGGACTAATATTAAGTAGATATTAATAAGTCCCTCTTGCCCCCTTTTTTAATGGAGAGTAGATAATGCACTGTAGATGTGTTATCGGCAGCTCCAGTAACTCTCGCTTCTCTTTTTTTTTTTTTGTCCCTCAGTCCACATTTCCAATGAGTGATTTTTCTAACAAAGGGTGAAGAAAAAGCTGCTTTCTAGGTCGGTAGTACTTCGTGAACAGTAACCTGAGATTTCGGAAATTTTCTGTTTCTATGTCTATCCTTGTGGCCATGTCACTAGTAAGGGTGCTGGAGGTAAACATTTCATCTGGGCTGACGTTATCCGCCTGATAGTCAGGGACCCGAACTTTGGAGTAACCACTAAGGATGCTGTCCCATCAGTAGGTGCAAAGTACCAGGGCTACTGCATTGCCATTTGGTGAATGGATTCTGGAACATGCGGTAGTTTCTGGTGGGGCCTCTCGATGCCATACTAGTGGGTAATTGTTACGGCTTTGTCTTATCATGCGCTACAAAAAAAAAATCCTGTCTTTTTCTCTCTTCATTTCCCTCTCTGTCCTGCTCTAACGAAGTCTATCGACCTCTTCCACAGATCCCAAAACCTCAGCATGACATATCTAAAAAAAAAAACACGAATAAACCTAGAACCCCATCCTCCAACGTAGACCCCTACTACCATGTCTTCTTCTCCAACAGGGGTCTACGTTCGAACCGTCTAGAGGTTTAAACCTAATTACAGGAGACGAAACCGGATATATTCTTTCTAAGCGAAACTGGCATAGGGCTGACCACTTCCCTAGATGAGTTCATAATTAAAGGATACTCTAACTTAACATCTAAATCTAACCCTCAAGATCGCCATGGCCATGAAATATGTGCCTACATTAAAGATGGATTTCTGTGTGGTAGGGATATCTCCAGAGAAGACCCTAATTTACCTTATATGTGCTTCTGGGTTGCACTTGCTTATACCACCGCATTTGTTTACCCTCAATCGCCCCACAACATGGGGCTACTATCTTTAAGAGCATATCTGAGAAAATTGACCACATCCTGTATTCTCATCTTTCGGCTAACATTCACATTTGCGGTGACTTCAATGTCCATAATGTGGAATGGCAGACCCACTTAAATAAGACAAATGATGAGGGGGGTTCTGTCATGATTTTGCCATTGACTATGACCTCACTCAGATTGTTCACGAACCCACCCGTGTGCCCGATACTACCGGTCAGTATGCAAGCCTTCTAGACCTTTTTCTCACAACTTCTCCTCTGGCATCCTCCGACCACTCCGTTGTATCAGTTAAGATAAAAAAATATGTAATAAGTCTTCAGACTTATTACATTTCCATCTCCACCGTACTGTATATCGGTACTCTATGGCTGACTGGGATAGCTTCCGTACATTCATATTTGATCTACCTCTACATTCCATGTTTAAAAAGGATGTGTCCTCTATAGTATCAGACCTGACTGAATGGTTAATTGTAGGCATAGACAGATTCATACCATCCACAACATTCCAACAAAAACCTAATAGCCAGCCATGGTTCTCCCCAGAATGTGCTGCTGCCATCGCGCACAGAAATCACTTTTTCCATAGCTATCAACGTAATAGCAACCACTGTAAAAGAGTAATAAAAAATGCAAGAGAGCTATATGCTCAGTCCGTCAAATCCAAAGTAGCTGAGCAGCGGCTTGGTTCACACCAGTTTTGGCAAATAGCAAACAGGATTCTGAACAGAAGCGTGCATTCTATCCCAACCATCATCAATTGACCTGAGGTCATCTCGTCAGCATCAGACAAGGCCAAGCTATTTGCCAAGAACTTTGCAGCTAATTCTACTCTATGCGACGAAGACCACCAACTCCCCATATTTCCTCCTATAACAGACAACACGCTATGCAACATACAAATATCTGTGCGTGAAGTCGCCAAGCTAATCAAGAACCTTGATTCCAGTAAATCAACTGGCCCTGACGGCTTTCCAATTATAGTGCTGAAAAAGCTTCAACCAGAACTTGCCCTCATACTTACAAAACGTTTAAGCGTTGCGTCAAGGAGAAGTGCTTCCCAACACCCTGGAAAACCTAATCAGTATGCCCTGTATTTAAGAATTCAGGTGATAAGTCATCTCTCTCTCTCTCTCTCTCTCTCTCTCTCTCTCTCTCTCTCTCTCTCTCTCTCTCTCTCTCTCAGTACAGACCAATAAGTCTCCTGTGCGTCATGAGTAAGCTGCTGGAATTCATATTAAATAGAGAAGTATTCAACCACCTCTGCAGAAATAACCTTCTTAATGATATGCAATATGCAGAAATAACCTTCTTAATGACATGCAATATGGTTTCCGTTCTGCTAGATCTACAGCAGATGTGCTAACGTTTGTATCTCATAGGATTACTGAATCTCTTGACAAGGGCTTCCTTTCTAGGGCAATTGCTCTTGACATATCAAAGGTCTTCTATAAGGTATGGCATGAAGGCCTATTTCACAAGATTTCCGGCTACGGTATAACTGGAAATATTTTCTCAATTATTAAATCGTTTATTTCTAATAGGCTTATAAGAGTAGTGGTTGACGGGCAGAAATCAGAGGCTTGCAGTATTAATGCTAGAGTCCCTCAAGGGTCCATCCTGAGCCCAACTCTCTTTCTAATGTACATCAATGATCTCCCAAAACACATAAATTATTCGTTGCCCTTTTCTCTTCCCTGCAACCTCTCTCCCACAGAAGAGACGTTGTGAGCCTGTCTTTATTTTATCGTTATTTTCATGGAAAGTGCTCGTCTGAGCTCCAATCTCTGGGGCCCCCTCGCCAATATTTCACGAAAAACACCGTCTGGCAGAAACCACTGTCATTAATTTTCCCCAGTCTTTATCTGTGCCTAAATTCAAGCGTAGATTCCATGAGCAGAGCTTCTTTCTTAGAAGTGCACGACTGTGGAACTATCTTCCGATTGACTGTTTTCCACCTGACTACAACTTGGATGTCTTCAAATCCAACATAAACAAATACTTGACAAACCGCCCCCTTAAGTAAGACACGTTGTCAAATCTCCAATGCTGACAGTTACTACGATACTATCCCATTGATTACTGTACACGCAATAACCCTTATCCCCGAGTGGCTTCCGGGCCTTGATAAGTGGTAACCTCAATGTAATATATATATATATATATATATATATATATATATACCTTATTGATATTTTTTAATCAAAATTTTATTATATCAAAATTCCGGTAATGTTTTATATATCAATAAAATCAAAACCAAAATCAACCGACTTAATTGTTGAAGGTTCATGCTTATCAGTTTCCATAATCGAGCATATATAATCGCAAAAATCAAGCCAACAAAATATAAAATGAGAATATGATATTAAGGATTTTCTCATGCGTTACAAGTGTTTCATATCCATTTGGACAATTTTAAATAATAAATCATTTAAAGATATTTCAAAATAGCTACTCTTCAGACACTTGTAACGCATGAAAATACACTATACCAAGTTCTCATTTTATATTTTGTCGTCTTGATTTTTTCGAAAATATTATATATATATATATATATATATATATATATATATATATATATATATATATATATATATTGTGTGTGTGTGTTGTTTTGTGAGATTTTAGATGTTGTACCTGCATAGTATTTTAGTTGGCATATGAAACTTTGATTTTCATTATTTTATAGTTGTACATAGTAGTCTAATAATCTTCTTCAGTCTAATAATCTTCTTCAGTTTAATCCATAAATGATGTTAAAAATGGAAAAGATGTTTTTTTGTCAATTATTATCGAAAAATCAAAATTATCTGAGGGGGGGGGGCTAATATTTTGAAATCATCAAATATATAGCTGTCTCTCTTAAAACTAAAGTTCTTTTTTATTGCAAGTTTAAGAACTCTACTAACAAATTTGAATCAAACACGACCTCGCCGCCTCCAAAGGATCCTGAGTCACAGCCTGTGACCCGTTGGGTCAGGAGTTGCTATATGCATTATTAAATATGTCTTCCACGCCTTTATCTTTATCCATCACTCCATCCCTTCGTTTTCTCTTTCTCTTTCTTTTTCTCGCCTCTCTCTTTCTCTCTCGCTCTCTCATTCTCTCGCTCTCTCGCTTTCTCTCTCTCTCTCTCTCTCTCTCTCTCTCTCTCTCTCTCTCTCTCTCTCTCTCTCTCTATCACGCACTCTCTCTTCTTCGGTTTCTTATAAGAGCTATTATTCCATTTCGAGAAAATATCAATGAATAATAAAAAAAAAAACATTCAAAAATAACAATGTAAGTTCCTCCCAAATCCAACCTATAATACCAAAATCTCATGACAGGAAATAGGATGCCTCCGATAAGTGTAAGTATCATTCATATATATATATATATATATATATATATATATATATATATATATATATATATATATTATCGTTTTCTGTATGTACTTCTAAATTGCTTGAGTTAACGTGAGTGAATCGTCAGAAAGTAAATCCTATTTCAATAGAAAACAATTAAGTTCCGTCCCAAGAAAGTAAGAAAACAAATCTAGAGAACTGGAAAAGAAAATCTAGCTGAGCCAGCGCCATTACTCGGGCAGTCATATGCGACCGGCAATTTACTTAATCTTTAACCAATTCAACTCGACCGGCCTTTGATATTCGCCGTTTTATTTAATAACCCGATAGATTGACGTGATTAGTCGCAGGTTAAGGTTTGGGGGCGTCACGTGTAAGCAGTTTTAGGGAGATTTTTTTTCTGTTTTTTTAGTTTTCATATATCTGTCCCTCGTCTCTGAAAATATTGGTTTAATATCATAAGCCCTTTGGGATCGCCCCACCCCCAGAGTTTCGAGTTACGGTAAGCAAAACATCTTCTCTGGGTGGCTAACGGAACCCACACACCCAGCGTGCACCGTCACATTAAATCGAACGGAAAATGTTATTAGATTTCTCCCCCCCCCCTTTTCGTTCTTTCTTTCTTCTTTCTTTCTCTACCACTTTTTTATTTTTTTATTTTTTTAATCTTTTCTTTTTAATTCTTTGTGGACATATTGTTTTATTTTGCTATGTTTTTTGTTGTTTTTTATCGGGAAAAAGTTATGAAACAAACAAGTCATTCATAAAAAATCAAGTATTAAGACAAAAACACAGACAGCACGAAAGTTATTGAAGTACGAAGTTAATTGAATTTGTTATCAAAATGTACGACTGTCATACATAATGATAATAACGTGCTTGTCCAGAATTTTTCCTATATTAAAAAAATAAAGAAAAATCTGTATTGATGTACGTATTTGTGACAAAGAAAATATTGTACTCCAAAAACGACCTAAATTGATCAAGTATTTTTATTTTTATAAAGAATGAGAATTCATAGGCATTGCAAAAATCTCGCAATTTTTAATTATGCTAAGTTTTCTACCTTGTTCCTTGATATTGCTTTCATAAAAATGATGTTGCGAGACAGCCGTTTCTCAATAAGCCCTAAAATATGATTTCATTATTTAAAAGTAAAATTAAGTGAATAAAATAAAATACGCATCAAGTGCGCTTAAAAGACAAATACAACGTAATATTAGGAAAATAAATAAATATTTGTACTTGTTTGAAATTTATAACATAAATATATTTCGGAGTTAAACTCCATCCTCAGTATGTTATTTTCTTTCTTTTTTTCTTTTCTTCTTTCTTGGCATGTTGTAATGTTTGATAAAGAAAAGTCTGTTTGTAAAGAGCCACGCGTTGTATCTCAGCGGTTGTATTTTGAAATGTTGGAACTGTGCGTAGGCAACGCGCAAATAACGTCAAGGGTGTGAGTGCCATATAGTAACGTTGATTTAATTTGAATAAAATAAAATACGCATCAAGTGCGTTTGAAAGCCAAATCATAACGTAATATTAGGAAAATAAACAAATATTTGTACTTGTTTGAAATTTATAACATAACTATATTTCGGAGCTACACTCCATCCTCAGTATGTTGTTTTCTCCCTTTTTTTTGTTTTTCTTGCCATGTTGTAATGTTGTAAAAAGAAAAGTCTGTTTGTACGAATATAAAATTCGCCTACTAAATTCCTGTTAGTTTTTGGTCTACAGACATGAAACTTAATATATAGGGTATTCGAACCCATGCGAAACTTGGAAAATCGATACAAAAGTGTCAAAATTTTAAAAAATAAAATTTGCCAGGTGAAGGTCGAACGACAGGATTTCGAGTATGCATGCGTTACGTAATATCGATTGGTTCATATCATGTATTTTACGGCCTGACAATGCCGGGTGGCCTGCTAGTAGGACAAAAATTAAACCGGAACAGAAACTCTAACATCTCGGAACTTTTGTTTTTAGTGTTATTTTTTTACATAATTTTAATTTAAAACAATACTTTTTGAAAAATTCCATAACTCCTGACATAAGGACATTAAATTGAAGGTATTGTTTCCAAATCTACAACTAGACTGTCTCCTAGATCAACCTTTTAACTTTGATGCTGCGACACATATGCAAACAACTTTGATTTCTATATAGAGACTAGCTGTCCTTAGCCAGTCAGTGCTACCCGGATGAAGTAGACGACTTAGAGAAAAATTACTTCAAATATCGTTATGTTTACTTTTTTAATGGATTTTTTTAGATTATTTTTTATTTAGTTTAGTTTTAATAATATTTAGATTTGTTTATTTCAATAACCATTCGATTAACAGTAGATGTGTGTCAGTGCGTTTGTGCGAAAATATTTAACCGATAAACATTAAAACCACTAGTAACAAGACTAAAAATAACAAAAAAATAGTACTCATGAATCAAGAATGGTTTATAACGAGGAAAATCTTTGTTTGGGTGGATGAATAACGTGTACGAAAATATGTCGGTAAGTTGAAATGCAAAATGTTCATTTCAACTTGCTGGTATATTTTTTTTACTTTTGCGCATGCGCAATTTCATCTATAAGTTGAAGTGGTTTAATTTTAAATCTTTCTCATCTCTCGATAACTTAAACGGTAGGGAACGCGTCTAGAGTGCTAGATTTTTTGGTTTCTATTCTAGCTGATAGCACTCGAATCATTTTTTAATCTTTTAGAATGAAGACTATATATTAGGTATAATATAATATTCAATAGAATTGCCTCTGTACTAATAAATACGAAATCTGCATAAATACAAATACATTTAAGCGTATTTTAAAACCCGACAAGGCCGTGCGCTTCCCACTAGTAGCGAATAAAGAATTATAATATAATAAAGAATATAATATAATAAAGAATATAATATAATAAAGAATATAATTCCACGTGCAGATATCAAAGTTACATATCCATGAGTGACACATACAAAATACACAAGATTTTGTCGTGTAGCTTAATCACTATCTCTAACTCCAAGGAAATTACTTTGTTAAAAAATCTTCAGTATCTTAGAATTCGAATCTATACAATAAAGTAAGATTGATTTTCTTGCATATTCAGACATATCTTAATAACCAAAACCTTCATATGCAAATCTGTTCCGTTACTTAATTAGCCTAAGCCCTCATAGGCGTTTCCATAAATTATTCTTTAACTTCCCTTCTTGTCGTGACTTCTGACATTTAGTCCAGACTACTTGATTCTCCCAAATAATGTTGCCAAAGAGAAAGTGGCTGTTATTTTACTCACTTCATTTAACTTACTAATCTTGTCATCTCTAACACCGAGGCTTAATTTTTCATGGTATAATAATAATATGAGCATCGTTTCCGATTCATTTTTTTTTCTGCGCTACTGTTTTATTTTGTTATTTATCGTACATGTTCCATTGAAATCATGACTGCTCCTAATTTATAGAATATAAGAAAAGCGGTTTATTATTGTATCTTCAAATGGTTGCCATTTAAATGCATGCCAATTGTCCACAAAGACATTTTCTAAAATAAGTTCTTAGTTATTTTTATTTCTTTAAGTAATTAAATATTTCAAGCATTTGGGAAACCGAAGTGTAAAGCGATTCTTTTTAAACCCTTTACTTCTCTCAACTCGAAAAGCGTGACGTAATTCTTCATCTCATTCTGTTTTGTCTATGTCGTTTTGCTTTGACCTTACACGTCAGCCATTGATTCAACCCTGCGAACAATTCCGCTTAGCAGATTTGGGTTATTATGTACTCAGTGTGACCCTTGTACAAAATCCATACTACCTGCCATAATCGTCATCAACGTAGGCTTCCCAATATTTAACAAAACTCCTTTTTTTTTTTTTTTTGGGGAGTATGTGGATATTCCCACACTCCATCTAACTATGCTCCCATGGCAAGGCAAGTAAATAGAAATTCGACCAGAGTGATAGTACTTGTTAGAGTCATATACATGTGTTAAATAGAACCTATAATTTATAAACTATACGCCCACAAAACGATTCAGTCTACAAACCAATCCTGTACACAACATGCAATTACAGCGTAAATAAACATGTAAAAATATTTAGAAGTTGAAGCATAAATGTTTGTAATAAATAATAAAATTACTGAATTCTGCATTAAATAATGTATTTCTAAAACTGATCTAAAAGTGACTGTATTTTATTTTCCGAAAAATAAAGAATTAATTTATATTTGGCTACATGCAATTAAAAAGGAGTGTTTTGGGGCGGTAAAATATTGTGATGTTTTATATTTGTTGAAAGTGTATTTAATTATTAAATCACACTCATACTCATTATCGACAGTGTGACAGTGTGACTATTCTACATATCTTGCTTGTTTGTACCTCAGATATGACGTCATTATCAGTAATCAGGCTTTCTTTACGGGGCTGTGACCCAGTTCGTTCCACAGAAATACTTTCATCAAACTAACACATGATCTTGTGTCTAACCTTCTAGAAAGGAGGTGCAGAAAATAACTTAAATGATGCTATTAATTTTGTATAAAAGATTTCACTTTACAGTAACATTGTGGAGTCTTCGTTCGCGCTAGGTATATATGAACAGACGATGTTTTTACATTATAACTTGAAAATTAAAAATTATAGAAATTATAAAATAAGTATAAAAATGATTTTATGGGTTTATTGTTGGGAGAAAGCCTACAAAGGGATCCCGTTTTTTTGTGGGTTTTTTTGGGGGAGGGGGGGGGGGTTCTAACTAAAATGTAATATAAAAACTGTAAAATTAAAGAAGTAAATCGTCCTACCAAATAAAATGAAAATAACAAGATGGAAGAAAATGTTCTTTATATTTCGGCTGCACGTGCAACAAAAATATTCGAATTGTCGTCATTTTTATCTTTCGAGCGCCGATAAGTGAATCATTTTTATTTAATTAAAAGACAATTTGCTTTCTTTAAATTATGGAGATTGAGATTCAAGAAGAATTCTTGTGTAACACGACTTCTACTTCTTTTGTTTTACTTATACACATATACACACACAACCCCCTATCTCTCTCTTTCCATATGCCGCTCCCCATTTTGGGATACCAAACTGGTCAAAGGAAAAAGTATTCCCAACTCGCAATTAGATAAAAATGCACTTCCATATAAATAATGGAATTCATTCAATAAGTATCGCTAACAAAAACAAACAAACAATATCTACGTAAATAATGCGATAAACTAGCAGTCCTGCGAGATAGCTCGGTGGAAGAGGCTTAGGCTTCTTATCGCGGGATCCCGATTTCGAAGCTCGCTAGATTCAGCCACTCTGCTGAGTCGTGGACGACGAAACACGTGTCAGTGGATAATTATATTTAAAAAATAATATTTTAAAAATTTGGTGCAGACATGAGCGCCACTACCAGAACCTGCTGGACGGTCACTTCCATGTACATTCATATGCCGTTTCAAACCGCTTAAAATCTTGCACGCCTGCCCGCAGTGGACACAAGTTAGTTCTGGCAAAAAAAATATATATATATAATAGAATAACAGTATTATTACATTCCAGATCCCCTTAGAAATTGTAAATATTACAATATGAACAAAGATGACTGCCGGAACAAACACACGATGTTGAGTTTTCTATGAACAATTTTTATTCTTGCAGCATTATATTGTTATGCATTTTTTTCTTTCTAAGCAAAGAATATCTAATTAATATACACTGAAAAGAGACGGTATTGACATAATAATAACCGTTTTTCTCTGCATAACGAAACCGATCTCGCTCAGTGAATATTGTGTTACTTTCAGACATGATAGAAGGCTCCTATAGCTCTTAGGATTTGTACGCAATTGGCCAACTAGTAGATAGTCTGAAAAAAAAAAAGAATCAGGTCGTCTTTTCTAGGGCGACAATTATATCTTGCCACACTGTAGAAAGAATTCTAACCATAAAAATATCAAAAAAATTAATGCCAACAATATGTGTAATACGAAATGAATGACTTTAAAATATTTTAAAACAACCAAAAACATTATGTGTAAATAGAGAAGTCACGGTTTTTAAAGATTTCATTTTGCCGAGTTAACATTCGATAACAACGATCACAATTCACTTACATTTTAGTGTCTATGATGTTCTGTTAAATATAAATGAAATGTGGGGTAGAAAAATGTAATATGTTAGGCTTAAATAATACGTCAAATTAATAAGAAAAATTGTGAACATTATGTATGATTGAACTTACATAACTAAAATTAGTATCCGTACAAGTGTGTATGCATGTAGTAAAGACTGCGTTAGAGATTTTTTATTTAAAAAAAAAAAATTTTTACGCCATTTCATTCTTCGGTTTTTCGTCTTCTCGAAGCGTGTGTCTATACAACAATTTCTCATTTCTTCACATTTTTATTTAGTGAAAACTGCAAGATTTTTAAGCTACTGTGATTGTTGTTGTTGTTGTTGTTGTTGTTGTTGTTGTTGTTTTTTTGTTATTGTTTTTGTTGCATTGTTGTTGTTGTTGTTGTTGTTGTTGTTGTTGTTGTTGTTGTTGTTGCTGCTGCTGCTGCTGCTGCTGCTGCTTTATTGTTGTTTTGTTTTTATTTTGTTGTTCTTATTGTTGTTGATGGTGGTGAGAATCAGTCATTTCAGATGATTCAGATGATTATTATTGTTGGCGTTCGTTTCCCATATGTCTTTCTCGTTTGAACTCTTTCTAGAAAGATATCGGGCACTTACGAGAGTGACCACGTGAAAGCTCTCAACGTCCCTAAGTGAAAGTGTTTCCGCGGAACGAACTAGATTCGCAGATTGTCAGCCAGTGTCGTTAACCACCTAGCCACCGTTACCTTCCTACCTGTTTTGATTCAGTAGCCGGGGTCAGAAGTATCTGTGCTGTATTGTATGATCCTCTTCTCCGCATGCATTTTATTTTCTTTTGTAACCAGATATGGTTACAGGAACGTTTGATCACATCATTTCTGTTCTAAGGCGGATATATGTCCACGAGACCCACGCTATTTGTGAACCGATGGAGGCTTCAAAAGGAGGACTTCCCCCATGCCATGACAATTGAGATCATTCTTTTGTTTTTTAAGTCCACAACTGTAATCTGGTTCCTTCGAGGTATGTTTCTAGAGGGTAGATATGGCTGACTTCGGACTTTAGGAAGGAGATTTACATCAGCGAAAGAGATGTAAATCTCATTACTGGTTGACTTTGTAATATTTACTTAGCTGGAAAGTTCGCGTCTAACATTTGTGCAGGAAATGTCAGCGTTGTTCAATTTGGTAACCAGGGATTAGACGCCAGGTGTTGTTCACTGCTTGGTTCAGTTTATCGGTATGGCTTAATCTCTTCCAACAAGACATGTGTATTTGTAAGAGGAATAACACGATGCGAAGGAAATGCAACTTACTAGGTGTATACTGTGGCTTCCCGTTTGGAGTTGATCAGTTTTCGTGGAATTTTATAACAGAAACTGACTTTCAATTTGGTGTTTTTGACGTATTTTCTAAAAGACAGTGTAGTTCAAGATTAATCCTGTTCATGGCCATGGTTGTGATATCCAGCCTGGGTCAATTAGGCCGGTTCTTTCCAACAAGTTCACCATGTCCCGAACACTAATTGAACAGACAAGGTGACTTAAGGCTGCTTCTCTTATAAGTGCAAGCCGTTTGCTGTTCCAGCTACGGACCCTATAAAGAATTACGTTATAGTAGACATACTACATATTCTTAAGAGATTGATTGGCTGCTCGGTTCTTGAGATTAAACTAGCAGACTTGAATCTGTTTAATCTGTTTAATTTAGTGTCATTTAAAGGTGATTTAAATCGAAGTAAGATCTGAGGTGCAGAGAAAATTTCAGTTTGAAGTTTCCTTCTACATCGGAAATCGATTTATAAAAATCAACATTATCAAACAATGTGCAGGATTATACGTTATCAGAGTAAAAAATATAATATGAGAGAAAATTTAAAGATAGATGAGAAAAACAGGGTAAAATGGCTACATATTATCTCACCCCACGCAAACATATTTCAATAAATTCAAATATAACTGCTTTTTCATTCAACTTGTTTCCTTTTTCCTCATCTCTAGTGTCCATGAGTTCTATTTTGCTTTTTTTTTACATAGGCATCACCACTTATCAAAGCCGAGAGGCCACTTGAGGATAAGGGTTAAAGAGTGTACAGTAGAAATTGAACAATATAGTAACCGTTAGTAATGAAGATTCGGTAAATTTGTTAACTTATATGGAACGGCTCATCAAAAACTTGTTTACGTTAGACTTGAAGACAACCATATTGTAGTCAGCTAGTAAGCAGAAAAAACGGAAGACAATTCCATAGGCGTGCAGTTCTAAGAAAGAAGCTTTGCTCATGGAATCTACGTTTAGGTTTAGGCACAGATAAAGAGTGGGAGAAATTAGTGATAGTGTTTTCTGCTAGACGAGTGTTTCTTGTGAAAGTTTGGCGAGGGGGGGCCATAGAATGGAGCTCAACCGAGCACCTGCCATGAAAATAACGATAAAGCAGAGACAAACTCGCAACATCTCTTCTGTGAGAAATAGGTTGCAAGGAAGAGAAAAGAACATCCCACACAAGGCTACGAAGTCTATTTTGAACTCTATCAAGGCAGGATAAGTCCTTTCTAGTTTTTCTATAAGGTTCTTTTATTCTCTTTTGTATGTTTTCGCCTTTATCTTATTTTTTATGTTTAATACATAGTTTTTTAAATACCCTTTATGTTCAATGTTATTTTCGTGTTTCTGTGTCTTTGCCTTTTCATGTTTATTGTCGTTTTACTTTGTAACCATTTTAGATTGACTCTGCAAAATTATGTTATATTGAAATCACTTCCCTATTTCTACCACATGTGAAACTATAATATTCTTTCGCTTATCATTATCTCAAAACATAAGACTGAAAAACTGTATTTGCTTTTATTCGGTGAGTTCTGTCTAGATTTTTTTTTTTTTTTTTTTTGAAAAATTGTCTCCGCAGGTTTGATCGCAAATATAGACCTGAAACAAAAAAATCATTTTACGTTGCGTTTATTGATGTCTCTCGCAAGCATGTATTTACTTACAATGGACTCCTTTTCAGAACACCATACAAAGAGAAAATCATCAGACGCCTTCAGTATTCGGTATTTACATTTATTCCCCGGTTGTTTCCTGACATTTTAAACATCTTAAATATTTATTATTTCCACTCAACTTTAACATGCTTCCATAATTTCCATAAGACTTTCTCTCCTATCTCTTTTTGATGTTTGGACTTAATTTGTTGTTTCATAGAAAATTGTAGTAAGTGTGAAAAATCACTTGCCTCAAAAACGCCCACCTGTCTGCGCGTCTTATAGCTGCTGCATAAGAAACAAAAAAACAAAATCTCGACGCCTAGTTTATTTTATCCACAATGGTCGAACGAATTAATGCGAATTCTCGCCGTTCGTACGCAAATTAGAAGATGTTGGGTTACATAAAAACAAGACGCGTGGAAGAAGGTGAACCGTGCACACGTGCTGTGTTAAGACTTGTCGTATTATTTGTATCTTAGAGAACACGTTGAAGTTAAGAGGTGGTATAAATTAAGGCGTCAGTGAAAATGAGTACTATCAATTTTTATTTAGATCATAGTTGTTTAACTGTTTAATGCATCGTCTTTCCCGCGCATTTTTTCTTCAACTTTCTTTTTGTCTTTTTCTTTTTATCTTTTTCTTTTTATCTTTCTTTTTGCTTTTCTTTCTGACCCTTTACTTTTTAATAAAAACTACTTTTTTTTTCAGATTTGTAATAATTTTCAATTTTAGACTAAATCTGACAGTATTCCTTTAACGTTTCAGTTCCTTAACTTTTTAGGGGCACAACATATGAACGTCTTTAATGTATGTTAGGTATTATGTTCGTTGAAGTATTCGCTTGTAGCTCGTCAAGATGCTATATTATATAAAATAAACAAGCTACACTTTCTGGATTTCGTTCGATGAATTCGTCTATAATTTTAAGAAGTATTTTCTTCCATACATTTTATTAAAACTGCAGACTTGAAACATATAGTTTTATGTTGGTCACTTTTATTGATGTCTCGCAAATGTATTTCTAATGAATTAAACTTAAGCATGCGCAGAAAGAAATAAAAAATTGTCAGCAAGTTGAAATGAACATTTTGCATTTCTCCTATTAGAGTAGCAGGATTTCCGGAATCTAGAGAGCTCAACAGTGAAAGGGTGAGATTTTGCTGCTTGTCGGGTTCGTCGGGAGAAGAAGGGGTTTGATTTTAAGTGAACTGCTGGTGATGCTTCATTTAGCTATGATAGAGACATTCTTGCTTCTCTTAGTATTACAAGCAAAATAATATATATTTATATTGAAGGTATTAAACCATAGAGAAATATAAACACCTATTATTATATTAGATATCACACAATTGTATAGATGTTGTAGGATGTGTTCATATATTACTTCGATATACCTGTGACAAGTATCACTCGTTCACTTGTTTGAACGTATTACTCGGATTGAAAACCTACAAAAAAACGCGAACTCATAGTATCAATAATGTAAAAATCATAAAATATTTCCATTCTCAAAATTATTTAAATGCTTTTTCATTTGTAAAGTTGACGTAAGCTCTATGTTTTGGTTTGGATTCTAGCTAATCGCATACAAGTCATATTTATTTACTTTTAATATTACTACTATATCTTGGGTATAATATAATAATTAATAGAGTATTGGCTCTATAATAAGGAATATAGAAATCTGCATGAATTAAAATATTATATTTAAGCGTATCTTAACAACGGGAAACGCTGGACGGCCATTTAATAGAGTATTGGCTTTATCATAATAGATACGCAATCTATATGTATATAGAAGGTGTCCGCATAATAGTTGTATAGATTGGTTTCCTAGATGTAAATCTAATGAAACCCGCGTGATTATTAAAGAGTGTTCAATGGAAGACAGAGCTGGTATATAGTCTGTCTATTATATAAACATTATTGTTTACATATGTGCATATATGTTTCAGTGGAATCTGAATTCAAAGAGACCCCTTTTATTGGTCTGATGAAGTGGTCTCTTTGAATTGGAATTCCACTGAAACATGTATGCACATATGTAACCAATAATGTTTGTATAATAAACTGACTATATATGTGTGTGTGTGTGTGTGTGTGTGTGTGTGTGTGTGTGTGTGTGTGTGTGTGTGTCGCAACATGTGTGTAGGAATAAAATTAGTATGGTAAATTTCCACCTAATATTAAAAATAAAGTAGAGGGGGGTTTTTCTACTTAAGAATCCGGGGAAGTTACTATACTAGCTGTGGCGTCATAGGTACGGTACGTGCGTAAACAAATGTTTTCAAGTTGATAAAGAGAATCGCCTTGTTTAGTCTGTGCCACCAGCTTGTTGTTGTTATTTATTTTATTTATTCATTTTTATTTATTTTATTTATTTATTTCATGTTTAATAGTTGTTTTCTCTTTTCCCTGGGGATGGGGGTAGCTGGGTTTTGTTTTATTTTTCTACCTTAATACTCTGAAGAATAAATAAACCCTGAACAGATTTTTAAAGCTCAGTTGTATTTTTGGATGGGCCTTTTGTTTTTAACGTTGTAAAAGTTGTTATTAAAAAAAAATATTGATCGAAATAAACACTGTCAGAATCAACACAAACACACTTTTGCCAACGCAAAACAAGTGTATATATGCTAGTAATGTGAAAATTTTGCGTTTTGATGGCGATGAAATCTTTGGAGGTGTTTTTGATATTGCATAGGATTTTGAAGCATTTCTCACGCAGAAAGTTCTCGAGATGCCTGAAAAAGTGTTAGTCGATAGAAGAGAGGTTTGGAGAGTATAGCGAATGAGACAGAGTTTCGTAGCCCAATTCTTTCAACTTCTGCAGGTTCGGTTTAGCAACGTGTGGTCAGGCATTGTCATGAAAGAGAATTTGACCTGGTCTGACTAATCCTGGATATTGTTGAAGGTTTTGATGAATTCTATCCATTTATTGACAGTACTTCTTCGCCGTAATGGTTTCGCCTGCATTCAAAAAAACTGTAATGGATAAAACCGGTCGCAGACCACCAAACAGTCAGCAAGACCTTCTTTTAGTGGAACTTTTGCTTCGGGAAGTGTCGGGGAGGTTCGTTGGCGTCTAACCACTGAGCTCAGCGTCGCCAGTTATCGCAAAGAACCCACTTTTCATTGCAAGTTACAAGCCGTGTAACGAGTCGTTCTTGTTGCTTAAAAGATGGGAAGATGACACTTCATAACTGTATTTCTTTTGGTTGTCGTTTAATTCGTAACGCACCCATTTATCAAGTTTTTTTTTTGTCTTTCCAATTTCTCTTAAATGGTTGGAAATCGTTGTATACGCTACATCTATTTCAGAAGCAAGTTCTTGAACAGGTGTACATAGATTGGCTTCGTCCAAGCCTCTTAATTGATCGTTGTTAACATCCACTGGTTGACTACTACACTTATCATCTTCAAGACTTTCGTCGGCGCTAAAAAATTTCTTAAATCACCACTGTGCTGTGTGTTCAGTAGTTGTTCCTGGGTCAAACGTATCGTTCATACTGCGAGCTGTTTCGCGGCTTTTCCGCCTAGCTTAAATTGAAATAAAAAAAATTGTGTGAATTTGTTTTTTATTGTTGTTGTTTTTTCATCTTGTATTCAACATTCTGAAAAGAAGACGTAATTGTTTTAAAACGATTGTAATTTAAACGATTAGATAGAGCGAAAAACTCTCTTTAAAATAATATATAAAGTAAAGGTATTAAACGAAAACTTATTTGATAATACATCATCTTCAATGAAAATTAAAAATTCCGCAAGTATATATATATATATATATATATATATATATATATATATATATATATAATATAAAGCTGGATGTGTGTGTGTGTGTGTGTGTGTGTGTGTGTGTGTGTGTGTGTGTGTGTGTGTGTGTGTGTGTGTGTGGTCACGAATAGGCTCCTATATGGTTGACTATTTTAAAAAACTGCTGATTACATATAATGATAGAAGATATATCGAGACACAGGAATGGGTATGTTTGATCCTGCAGATCGGTAGTTCATAAAAATTGTGGGGTTTGCGTTCGCGCCTGGTCCACAAAGTATGGAAATAAAAAATTTAAAAATTAAAAAAAAACGTTTACGAGTGTTTTTGATATAGATGTACATAGGAATACTTTGATAAGTATGTTTTAACTTAAATATAAATATGGTATAATGGTATAATAAAATTGTGGGGTCTGCGTTCGCGCCTGGCCTCCATAGAATGGAAATAGGCACAAACTTTAATAAAGACTTTTCATATCTACCTGCGTAAGTGTATACTTTGATAATTATGTTTCAGTTTGAAGAAATATGGTATAATAAAATTATTGGGTGTTCGTTCGCGCCTGACCTCCATAGAATGGAAATGTGTCACAAAGTTTACCAAGGGTTTTAATATAGATCCACAGAATATTGTGATAAGTGTTTCAGTGTGAACAGGTATGGTATAATAAATTATGGGATTTGTCTATTTTATTTTTACTTTCGTCATATTTTGCTTTGGTTCTGATACCCCCACATTCGAAGCTATCTCTTTACAACCCTTTCTTTTCATAACCTATCATACTTTCATAAATCAGAGTCCATTTTCTGTAGGCTGTTTTTGAACCCAGTCAACGACGGGTACTTTTGCTAGTATATATATATATATATATATATATATATATATATATATATATATGTGTGTGTGTGTGTGTGTGTGTGTGTGTGTGTGTGTTTGTGTGTGTAGTTGTGTGTGTATATATACAAAAATATTGGCTACACATGTACATACATACTTCTGCTGCAACTCTTTTCGAAAAGCAACGTCTTCAAACTAAACTTTATTTGTATAAAACCTGATTTTAAATTGTCCTTCTTTATACGTTTTTATTTTTACTTTCATCATATTTTGCTTTGGTTTTGATACCCCCAAATTCAACCCAAATTTACAACCCTTTCTTTTCATAACCTATCATACTTTCATAAATCAGAGTCCATTTTCTGTAGGCTGTTTTTGAACCCAGTCAACGACGGGTACTTTTGCTAGTATATATATATATATATATATATATATATATATATATATATATATATATATATATATATATATACAATATTTTCGCAAAAATCAAGACGACAAAATATAAAATGAGAACATGGTATAGTGTATTTTCATGCATTACAATTGTCTGAAGAATAGCTATTTTGAAATATTTTGCTTTTGTTTTGATACCCCCGAAATGGAAGCTATCTCTTTACAACCCTTTCTTTTCATTTTCAAGTTTACACGCTAAAATATTCTGTAAACTTAAAACTTAAAAGTGAATATAAATATAAATATTTATATAGTAATCCAAACCAAATAAAAAAGATCAATACAACAAAGATAAGAAATAAACACAATTTAAGGCTGTAAATTATACTTTACATGAATTTATTGTTCGACGGCATACTCAAATAAGAAATATTAAAATTTCCTTGATCCGCTTGCAAATTTTCTTAATTGCAAACGTTTCGTTCAACAGACCTGGTTTACACACATTTTGGATTTCTAATTTGGATCTTTTTTATTTTAATTAACGTTTCACCCCAAACAAGGCACAGGGCCACTTAGTCGTGAGGAGCTACTATTTATTTTGCAGGGCTACTATTTATGACCAGATTTGCAGGGATACTATTTAGGGAATTGGGCATCGAAATGTCTGCTCACATTACATTTGAATTACTGCATGTAAGTGTTATATATTGGTATCATCGAGTTCTCACTGGGGTTATCATTGAGGGGTACCAAATTGAGCTTTCGTTACATTTGAATATGTTATATAGAGTTCTTCATTTAGGGGCACTTTTTACGTTTGGGTGTATACACTGTATAACATCAAAGATTCCGGGTGCGTATGATTGTCTCTAATATAAATGGTTGTGTGTTTGATTATCATAAAGGGAATCATGTGTGTGACATGTAATTTCTGAACCTACCTCTGCTTCTTCAAAACGGACCATCTGGAAATTTCTCATCCTGGAGGGAGACTTGATACCTGTTTGACGGAGATTTATCACTCCAAGACGATGAATGTGTTTTATAGTTTTTTATTTCACTTTCCCCAGAGGTCCTGCAGCAGGTGGAAGTGAAATCTGCTTGTGTGGGTTCTTCTTCACACACGTCAGCGTTCGTCTCCCCCCTCCCCAGTTAAGAGGGGGAGACCACGAAAAAACGCCCGTCTTCTTCAAAGCTCAAATCAAATCTCACAGATCTAGCCAACCTGCCTGACCACGTCACATATACGTAATCTGGTCAGCTGACCTTCAGTTCTGGTAAACGTGTCTACCTCCACGTTTACTCACCTCTCTCTCCCTCTCTCTCTCTCTCTCTCTCTTTCTCTCTCTGTAACATCTCTCTCTCTCTCTGTAACATAAGTACAGTCAGGTGCAGCAGTCCAAGAGAAAAAGCTATTCGAGTAGAAGCCTTTACGATATCTATAGTTTAGGGGTGGGATTTTGCTGCTTGTCGGGTTTGCCGTAGTTATTGTCGTCAAGAGGGTACTATTGCTCGGAGTTTGTCAAAGCACTTGCCATTGAAATATTTGTAAAACATGCACGAAGATGGAGTTTAGTTGATAGTTCATGACCTATTATGTTGGTGACTCTTTTTTACCTGTCCAGGAGTGAGAGACTAGTGACAGATGCCCAGATTTGGCCACAATACTCCATTCTTGGGCGAATTGTGGTCTTGTAGAGACGCGGGATACTCTCAGATGTTAGTAGCCTTTTAGCATGGTAAAGAGAGTCCACCTTCTTTTCCTAAATATATTTGTCCTAATTCATGTTGTCTATGAATGTTAACCCTAGGAGCTTGAGAGAAACACTTTCAGGTAGTGCATTATTAGCCATGGCAATCAGTAATTGAGGAGATTTCTTGTAATTATTAAAGGAAATAAGCTTAGTCTCGGAAGCATTGAATGTTACCAACCAGTTTCGGCCACATTCCACTACAGACTGGAGGTTTTCCTCTAGAGTTTTAACAATTTCCTTAGATACGTGTTCATTTGTTTTACCCTCGTGTCTGTTATAGAGCGTGGTGTCATCAGCAAATATACCCATCTCAGAGAAATTTTTATCAGGGAGGTCATTTATGAATATCAGGAATAATAAAGGTCCAAGGATTGACCCCTGTGGCACAAGCGCATTTATATCATATTATTTTGATATACACCCATCGAGGACAACCTGGATTTTATTATGTCCATACCATACGATTTGATTTTCAAGAGAAGACTATCGTGCTAAACCCTGTCAAATGTCTTAGCTATGTCTAGGGCTACTGAACTAGTTTAACCTGCTCTATCTAGTGCTTCATATATGCGTTCGAAATTACAGTAAGGATATCTGCAGTAGAACGGGCTGGTCTAAATCCGTACTGTTTGTCAGATAAAAGCTTATTGTCTGTGAGGTGGCGAACTAGTGCTTGATTGACTAAGGACTGAAAGATGTTGGCAAACAGAGGGGAGTAATTTGTCAATATTATAAATACAGATTTTTATGGGTACATTGAGTCTTATGAGCACTTCGTCTTGAAAATCCCTCCACATCTTTTCATCTGGATTTTTAATCTTTAAGTTATAATTTTTATTTTTCATTAATTTTCCCCATTTCATGAACTCTTTTCACTAATACTTTTTTTTTCATTTATGACTAGTTTCATATAATGTTGTTTCAATTTACGAAAGTACCAGCAAATTCACAGCTTCACTATAATATTTATTTACTAATATCTTTCCTCTGATGAGAAGAACGCATTACTTTCAAATTCTATGGATTAAGGAAATTTTACTATATTTTATTTGAGTATCATTTATTTGTCATTTTATTACACCACAAATTTAAGCTAAATTGAATGTAACAGTTTAAACAACTTATACCTCATTTGAGTCCCCTTTTATTCCTTTATTTATTCCTTTTATTACCTGTTCATATTTAATTTTTTAATTGAAGTATCCGAGTGTTCATGTCAATTATAAAAAATAACATCAATTAAAATTGTTATATAAATGTAAATTTAGAACATCAATGCAACACAAATACAACAGGAACACAATGAACTAGTAAATATTTAGTAGCAATTTAACAGCCTGCAATCTTTTGGGCATTCCTTGAATTAGTCTGCGACAATACTCCGGTTAAATGGGCATACCACTTCTCTTTAATTTTTGTCCAAAGTTTTTCCGGGTTTGAATTTTTATCATTGCGTAGCTGTTGCTTGATGTAAAACCATACGTTTTCGATATGATTGAGGTCTGGAGATTGTGCAGACCAATCCAAACATGGAATATCATGCTCTTCGGGGAACTTTTTGACATTGTCAGCTGTGTGAATAGGAGCATTATTTTGCATGAAGATGGGAATATATATATATATATATATATATATATATATATATATATATATTCTGCATGAAGATGGGAAGATATATATATATATATATATATATATAGAGAGAGAGAGAGAGAGAGAGAGATCGTACAATTCGTTTTGCATTCGATCTTCTCTTCTGTTAATGTAACAATAAAACAATAAAAATACTCGTATCAAAAACATGAATTCAAATTTCTAGTTCTAATATAATAAAAAGTAGGCTCTTCTTCGTTATTGTAACGAAATTCGAAAATGGAAATATTGTCTCTCAAGTGAAACCAATAATATCTACTGAATTGTCATGTCACAGTAATGAACATATCCAAAAATTACGAAATATGATAAGTAGAAAAGTAATTATCATTAATGAAAATAAATTTCGAATACAATAAGCGAAAATTTAGTTTTGCAAAAAACAAAGGAACCAGAGATTTCGAGTCGTAACACAAAAGGCGGAGGGTAATTTTTTCTCAAAACTGAAAATCTTTGGCCAATTTAGCAAAATCGAATTTTCCCTAATTGTCTTAAAAAATTATTGTTTTTATTTTAATACTAGCATTTCATCCCAGCGTTGCCCGGGTGTTTGGATGTGTATGTTGAGCAAAAAGAAAAAGAAAAAAAGTGGTAGTAGGAAGGCAGGCTCGAACCCGTACCGCAAAGAAGGAAAAGAACGGGGTAAAACATAACGTTTATGCTGTTACGACCACTGCCAAACCGGACATTTTTTTAAATTAAGGCTAGACAATCTAAAGGAGAGGATAACTTTCAAAAATATCGGCGAAAAAAGTGACCCCCCCCCCGTAGAAAAGTGCCTAGTTGAAGGGGAAGATATTAATTTTTGTAGCCAATTTTTCGATATTTGTCGTATGAAAGGTCGAACTTTAAAACGATACTGATCTTGGTAAAATCAGTCGCCTCTATTGAAAGTTTAAGGCAGACATGCAAACAGACATACATACATACATTTATATATTGGTAACTAAAGATTTTCGCCCCAAACTCATGGAAAAGCTTGCCCTATCTCTGAATACCCTTTATGTAAAATTTCAAATATTTAGATCAGAAATTGACTGAGTAATTTTGAAGAGACCGCAGAGGTCAATTTTTTTTAAACTTCGACCCCTATTATGACCCCTTAAAATTTATTGTTTTGGGCTCAAATTAACTTATTACGTTAGATCCATGTCCAAGGAACCTATATCTAAAATTTCAAGTGCGTAGACCCAAAATTGTCGGGGGAGTTTGGTAGAGTTCTCAAAGGTCAAATTGTTGAACTTTGACCCCTTAATCGCTAAATTTCTGGCCAAAACCCGATCACCTCGATTTTCCCAAATCTCAGTACCCGGTATATCAAATTTCGAGTCTGTAGACTGAAAATTCACAAAGTTATTGCGAAGGGAAATGTACACAGACACACACACAGACACGTTCACTTTTATAGATATATAGATTTAATTTTCTACCTTATCGGTTTTTCGTAATACTTTGATATTTTCATTCTTTGGACATGAAAATACAGTAGATACAAATGGTTTCACTTCAAAAATATTTCAATTTTCGAATTTCACTACAATATAAGGGAGGACAACCAAAACAAATGTATTTCCCTTCGGAAAAAAATGTCAAAATTACATTGCAAGGGAAGCAACTCTGAAAGCTAGAAATGATTTATCTACGGGAGATAACTACGCGTGTTTATATTAATTTGTTATCTTTTACTGCTAAAAGCTAATTGAACATAGTTTTGCGTCAGTAGTCATTAGTGGGCTTTAAACTTACTATTATGCAGCTTTTACTTTATGACATGCATACTTTGGGATTTGCTTTTTCTATGAGAATATTTACTTTACAATTCCAATCTTTGGAATTCATTTTACAAATAGTGATGCTAGCAGCGTAGATTATATATTTTTAAGGTGCTCCTTTAAATTTGTTTGTTTTTTTTTGTTTTTTTTTTGTGTATTGATATTCATATTAAAAGCTCTTTTTCTCTTTTTTTTTTTTTTTTACTTGCCTCCCCACGAGAGAAGAGTTAGACACAAGATCGGTTTTAATGTGGGGAAGCCAGCTCCCCCAAAAATGTATCAATCATGAAGGATTTCTCCTCTATTAACCGATACCAAAAAAAAAAATGAAATGCAACATCAGAACAGATACTATACTTTGATCTTGGCCCGAAGGCCAAGAAAGAAAAAAGGCAACTTTTCAATTTTTTTATTTATTTATTTATTTATTTACTTGAGACATTAGGAGAGAGTTAGACATGAGGTCGGTTTTTAATGTGTGAGGAAACCAGCTGCCTAAAAAGGGGCACATTGGTTAGTATTAAAAATTTTTTAAAGTCATGAAGGATTTCTCCTCCATTAACCGATACCAAAAAAATGAAGTGCAGCAACTTTGATCTTGTCCCGAAGGCCAAGAATTCCCTATTAGTTTTTTTTCTTCTTCTTCTTCTTTTTATGGGATGATCATCTTTAGTGAACTATTACATGTAATTATATTCATGCAGATATTCTACGTGATTTATACTTGCGTAATATTTGTGTAAAAAGGTTATAGTAAACACAAACCTCTTTCTTCAGGCGGCAAAAAGAAAGCCCGCACTTGTAATTTTTTTTAAAAACTGCAAATTTAAGTTAAATTTACTCTAACTGTTTAAACAAACTATACCTTATTTGATTCGCGTTTTATTCCTCTATAATTTTACCTGTTCATATTAGCCTTTTAATTGAAATATTTTAGTGTTCACGTCAATTTAAAAAAATAACTTCAAATTGAGGAGGCAAAAAGAAAGTCCACACAATAGAAAATTGTTATTTAAATCTAACTTTAGGGCATTAATGCAACACCAATACAACAGGAACATAATGTATTAGTAAATATTTAGTAGCAAAGCCTTTCTGCAATTTGACAGCCTGCAATGTTTTGTGAATTCAGGGAAAGGGCATCCCAATTTTCTTTAATTTTTGTCCAAAGTTGTTCCAATTTTGAAATTTTATCGTTGCGTAGCTGTTGCTTGATGTAATGCCATACGTTTTCGATAGGAGTTATGTCTGGAGATTGTGCAGGCCAATCTAAACACGGAATATAACGTTCTTCCAGGAACCTTTTCACATTGCCAGCTGTGTGAATGGGAGAATTATCCTGCATGAAGATGAGATTATCAACCAAATTCCGACCAAAGTAGGGTAGAAAATGCTCAGTAAACATATTAATGTACTTGGTCGAATTGATTCGGACTATCAAGCGAACTATAGGCCCTGGGCCATTGGTACTAATAATGCCCCACACCAAAACTGAACCTCCACCACCTTGCACCGTGGAAAATGAGCACATAGGATTAAATTCTTCGTCTTTCCTCCGAGGAAGTACTTCCTACCATCACTGCCTATCCTATTAAATTTGCTTTCGTCGCAAAAAAGCACTTTTGACCAATATGAAGGGTCATGATCTTCATTGCATCTGACGGAGTCCAGACAGCGCTTTCTGTTCTTTACAGAAATCGATGGTTTGCGTCTTGCAACAAATCCTCGCAAATTAAATTCCTTTAATCTGTTCTTGACAGTAGAAAGAGAGCACTTTTTAACAAGATTGCACTGTTGTTGGATTTGGGAAGCCGTTTCAAATCTGTTTCTTAGGCTGCGGATCTTGATAGCATTGTCTTCCCTGTTAGAAGTAACTCTAGTGCGACAAGATCACAACATCACGAACACTGCAGGTGTTTTGGTGCTTTTGCACAGTCCGTTTTCTCATCACATTTCAATCTGCAGCCGATTTCTCGATTGGATAAATCAGACAGGTGGAGATTAATGAGCTCCTGGCGATCACTAAGAGAAAGTCGTGGCATATGGACTAAATGTTACGGTGTATGTCCTGGAACAACAACAATTACGATTAGAGATGCTTTGTTGCCTATTGGTGGATATTTAAACTGATTTAGGGGCGATAATTTGAGCTGATTTTAAGCGAATTTATTACTGCGGGCTTTTTTTTTGCCTCCTCAATTTGAAGTTATTTTTTTAAATTGACGGGAACACTAGAATATTTCAATCAAAAGTCAAATATGAACAGGTAAAATTATAGAGTAATAAAAGGCGAATCAAATCAGGTATAGTTTGTTTAAACAGTTACATTACATTTAGCTTAAATTTGCAGTTTTTGAAAAAATTACAAGTGTAGACTTTCTTTTTGTCGCCTGTATATATATATATATATATATATATATATATATATATATATATATATATATATATAATATTATTGATTGGAATTCATTATTGAGTACTATTTATTAATGTATTTATTGCTGACCATTATCCTCATCTTTTTTTTTTTTTTAGTTGTTGTTTCACGATGTTCCGGCCAACTATTCCTTTGCCCTTCGTCAGGTGGTAACCGTGACGGGATAGGAACTCCGAATCTCCTAACTGCATCCTCAGCAATTACTTGTTTTAAAGTTCCAGGTGAACATTGTTTGAAGATAGCGGTTTCAATTCTACCGAAAGCCGGCCAGAGGCTTACTTGGCCAAAACCTGATGAGACCACAACAACTATGGAAGGCAGTAATTGCTAATGATGCAGGTAGGAGATTCGGAGTTCCTATCCCGTCGCGGTTACCACCTAATGAAGCCCAAAAGAATAGTTGGCCGAAGCGTCGTGAAATAACAACTAAAAAAAAGATAAGGATAATGGTCCGCAATAAATAAATTAAGTAGTCAACCTTTTCAGCAAAAATAACCTATTCAGTGACATGCAATATGGTTTCTGTCCTGTTAGATCTACAGCTGATATACTAACTGTAATATACAGGATTAATGAATCTCTTGAGTCTTTGTTTCTAGGGCAATTGCTCTTGACACATCAAAGCCTTTTTATAGGGTATGGCATAAAGGTCTACTGTTGTCTGATGTTGTACCCAAAATGGGTCTGTTGTGTAATGTTTACTATAGCACCATATGTTGTGTAATGAGTTGCCATATCATACAGTGACGAAGGGTGCATCCTGATGTGTGTATGTGTTACTAAATGTCTATTGGTGGTTCTTCACTATCTGAACCCTAAGTTATGTTGCTGCAGTCTATTTATTTTCCAATGCGTGCGTGCGTATGTGTGTGTGTGTGTGTGTGTGTGTGTGTGTGTGTGTGTGTGTGTGTGTGTGTGTGTGTGTGTGTGTGTGTGTGTGTGATACACGTACTTTGGAGGACATAACTTAATTCCATGCGTCGTTGATCTTATCCAACTAGAATTCATCTTGTTCTTGGAGGGGAGACTTGAACCTGTTTGATGGAATATTAATTCATATCTATCCATATCAGTCTATCTATCTATTTAACTGGAGAGATGGATTGGGGATGAATATGAAGAATCTTTATAAGATCTGTCAAAATATGGTAGAATCACATCATAGACACGTTTACCGGAAGGTTCGGTCAGCTGCTCGGTTCTGCGTGTGAGTCACGTGATCAGGTTAGTTGGAGATTGTGAGTTGGAGTTTGGACGTTGAGTAGAGCGAACGGTTTAACAGGTAACCCCCCTTCACTGAGGAGGGGGCTAACGCGTGTGAACATAGAGACCTAGAAGTAACCACGCAAGCAAAGATATTTACTTTCCATTCTTCTGCGATCGACATCTGGTTGGTTTTATGTAGTTTTTATTCACTTTCCATGTGTCGATCGCAGAAGAATGGATAGTGAATATCTTTGCTCGAGTTGTTAATTCTAGGTCTCTATTCTGACACACGGCAGCTCCCTCTTCAGTGAAGGGGTGGACGACCTATTTAACCGTCCGCCCTGCTCAACGTCCTAATTCCAACTCCAATTATTCTTCTCCCCTAACTAGAACCACGTAACATACACGTCATTCCGTCAGCTGACCAGATACTTCCGGTAAGATTGTCTATGATATAATTTTATTATATTTTGACAGATTTATCAATATTCTTCATATTCATCTCTTATTTATCTCTCTAGTTAGATAGATAGATTGATTGGGATGGATAGATACAGAAATAGATAGATAACTATAACGAGAGATATATCGATAATACACATAGATAAATAGATAGATCGATAGGCAGATTAATAACTTGCAAGTACTTTTTTATATTCGACCTACTACATAACACTACTTCACAAGATTTCCGCTACAATATAGCTGAAAATGTCTTCTAAACAATTCAATTCTTTCTCTCTGATAGGTTTATAAGAGTAGCCATCGACGGGCAGAAATCAGAAGTTCATAGAATTATCGCTAGCACTCTTCATGATTCAATTTTGGGTCCAACTCTCTTCCTGATCTTCATCAATGATCCTCCAAATAAATTATATTCTTACATTATTCGTAGACATTTATGCAGCCGACACTACCAGCTATGGTAACACTTCAAGGATCGGCAAGGACAAGATCTTTCTTATTCTCTCTTTTGATATTGAGCATGTCATACAATGGGGAAAAGGGTGGCTTGTTAATTTTAATTCATCTAAAACTCTTATCCCCATCTGGCTCCAACTGAAATGAATCTCTCTCGTCTTGTGGAAGCACCATACTTCGACAAGCTTCTAGGACTGACCTTTACTCATGATCTTAAATGGAATACATACGTCAAATCCGTTGCCAGAGTTGCCGAAAAAAAGGTTGAATCATTTTACCACTCTGATCGATATCTCAGTCCCGATGCAAGTCTCTACTTAATCTATAATATAAATCATACCTGTATGTTTAAATGTATGTATGTATGTATGTATGCATATATGTATGTATGCCTAAAACTTTCGACAGGGGCGACGGATTTTCACGAGATTGGTATTATTTTGAAGCTCGACGTCTCGGATGACAAAATCGAAAAATTGGCCAAAATCATTAATTCCTTCACCCTCAATTGGGCAGTTTTCTACAAGAAGTCGATTTTTGCGAGACATTTTTGCAAGTCATCGTATCGGTTGGGTTGACTTTGCCTAATTTAAACGTTCTGAACTTCCGGTCGCGTCATGGAGTAGCGGTAAGACGTCAAATTTTCTTTCACTTTCTTTTCCGCCTTCGCGTCATGGGTTCGAGCCTGCCTAGCTACTACCATTTTTTTCTCAACACACATATCCAAACATCCGTGCAACGCCAGGCACCCAGGCTAGTATGTAATAAGATGGAGTACTATTGTCATATTTGAGGAGCATCCTATCCTATCTTGACAGGGTGCAAAACTGACTTCGAAATTTGTTGAGCGATGTCTTTTTATCCTCTTTACTAACTCTTTCTCGTAGAAGAGATGTTGCGAGCCTATTTCTATTCTATTGCTATTTTCGTGACAAGTGCTCGGTTTACCTTCACTCTATGCCCTCCCCACCTCATAAAGCATTGACAACAAACACCCGACTCGTTACAACAACTCTCAGCAATTTCCCTCACTCTCTATTTGTGAATAAAACTAAACAAAAATTGCGAAAGCAGAGTTTTTTTCTTGGAACTGCTCCGTCTGTGTAACATAATAATGCGGAGCTGCTTCCCAGTTAACTACAACATGATCGCTTTCTTATCCAACGTAAACGTTATTTGGCCGTTCTCTTAAATAAATTAATTTTTCAAATTTACGTCATAGCGGTACCCATTAAACTTTATTCCTGAGTGGCGTCCGGGCCTTGTGGTTGCTATACAGTAAAATAAAATAAAATAAAATACAAAATAATTTATTATTTCGTCGGAAATTATACAGTAATAAAGCATCTGTGGAATTTCAACGATGTTCTAGTAGTAGTAGTAGTAGTAGTAGTAGTAGTAGTAGTAGTAGTAGTGGTTATTTATTGTTGTTGGTTTTTTTTATTGTTACATTATATATAAAAATTAAAATAAACAGTTTTCAATTTCATTTACATCCCTGTCTTCTTTCCACCCCCTCGGTCTCTGAGTCGTGCAAGGAACAATCTTGATCAAGATGTTCTCTTTTGTGTCACCCTGACACGATTCGAGTGCTTGCATACGACCTAATTTCCTTGTAATTTTAGTACGTCATTAAATTTTAAATGACATTTTTTCCTACCAATCTTTTTCCTCTCTTCTTTTTCCCATATCTATTTTGTCGCCTTCTGTTTTCCTTCCCAAAATCACTCCTTAACTTCTCATACCATTACATACCATCATTTTCTTAATAATTTTTTTATTAGAAACTTCGTTCTGAAGTCTCTCAACAAACAATAACGAAATATTTGCTGCATTATTTGGATATTGCGGACTACTGTTCTCATATTAAGTGTTATTCGCACAACGTTTCGACTGATGTAACTTCCGTAAGGCTCTGCAGCATAATGGATAAAGTGTTAGGTAAAATTCAGTTCTAAATGAAACTAGTCTGGAGGTTGAAGGTTCAATCCTCAGTGTGGGTGATACTAAGAATTTAATTGCGAATTACTTAAGATTTCTACCCAGTTATGGCTGACGGAACGAGAGCATACTAGCTCCTTGTATTACATAAAAGATTTTGTTTGAAATTCGGTGCAGATTTCTGAGTTCGAAAAAAGATTCCCGAGTTCGACAAGATTCATTTGAAGAAAGTCGGAGGTTACATCGGTCGAAACGTTGTAAGAATAATACTCAAGATGAGAAGACTAACCTGGAGAATTCAATTCATGCCAAAATTCGGAAACGAAATATTAGCTGTACATGCTAGGTTTCTAGCAGAGCTAGTCTTTCGCGATGCGAAAATGCGGCTAAAATCTGAGAACTCTACACGAGACCAACACCTATATATTTATGGGGAAGTTAAAGGTGGAACAATAAAATAACTTCATTAAGAGGAGACTTATCGGGATAATACAAAGTTCAACAAATTGTTTTGGAATTTATATAGGAGTCAATAACTGTAAACCCCTTCATAACTACAACACATTTACAAATATGGTTAAATAAGAAACTTCTTTCAAGTAACTTACCATATATTCTCCCCGAGAGTTTAAACACACATACCGTGCACAGCACATACATTAAACCCACTATGACAGATATGCTATATATCGACCTACATTATATATTACAAACTATCAAATTATCATAGAGATCAATACAGTTCCTCCAAACCGCCTCTAAAGTGTTTTTCGCTCCTAATGTAACTATCACTAGACATCGCATCACTATTATGTTACCTAGCATCTTCTATACTCTTCTGATGAGAAGCATTAGGCTTCGAAATACCATGGTACAGAGTTCCCACTTACCCAATACCCCTAATTGATATATACGCTTATTAAATAGATTAATAAATCTATATATTACTATATAGGTTTTATATCTCCATTTTCTCTTTATTGACTCCTATATATATGTGTGTGTGTGCGTGTGCACGCGCTGCTGTGTGTGTGTGTGTGTGTGTGTGTGTGTGTGTGTGTGTGTGTGTGTGTGTGTGTGTGTGTGTGTGTGTGCATTAAATCCTCGAAAGTGTTTCACGGTAAACAACTGAGACCTATGATTATTGTGAGTTCCAGAAAGTAAGTTGATTCAGCGATTGCAAGTAATTAAATGACTTACTGACAAAATAATTTTCCAGCGGAGGATTTTATATATATATATATATATATATATATATATATTACGAGGAACGGTGCACCTTCTCCAAGCTAATGTGAGTTAGCCGTAGAAAGGAGATCTTATCTTCTTATTTGGTTAGGGTTTACTTCTAGGGAAAAGTATCCCCATGCCAGGTGGTTGTGACAGAGCACTGTACGGAAGATAGTGTCTAGAAGGCATTCAAGTTCTCTCCAGTAACCATTCAACTTCTCTCCAATAGGCATTTAAGTTCTCTCCCGTAGGTATTCAAGTTCTCTCATATATATATATATGCACATGTATGTACTATTAGGTGTGTCAGAAATTTCGTGAAAAATAGTGAATAATTCCACCCCGTCTTTCCAAGCTTATAACACCTCGAAAAATGTAAATCAAGCCCTAATTTTTTTTCAATTAAAGGAGCAAGGACCAAGGTTTCATTTTTTAAAAAAAACAAAAAAACAAACAGCGTGTTTTTTTTTTTTTAAAGAAAAAGGTTTTAAACTTCGGACTTTACAGGTAAATTTCTAAAAAAAAAAAACACTACTTTTTTGTGTTTAAAATTTGAATATATTATTTATTGACTTTTTCTCTTCAATTTGTGATATATAACACTTTGGTGAGTAAATTAATTATTTACTTTTTAATAGACATTTCAAAATGGGAGGTGTGAATTAATCGACACCCTGTCTTTCCAAGCTTATAACTACTCGAAAAATTAATTCAAGCCCTAATTTTTTTTCAATTAAAGGAGCAAGGACCAAGGTTTCATTAAAAAGAAAAAACAAAAGAAAAAACAAACAATGTGGTTAAAAAAAAAGTTTTAAACTTCGAACTTTACATGTAAATTTCTAAAAAACACTACTTTTTTGTTTTAAATTTGAATATATTATTTATTGACCTTTTCTCTTCAATTTGTGATATATAAAACTTTGGTGAGTAAATCAATTACTGACTTTTTAATAGACACTTGAAAATGGAGGGGCGTGAATTTTAAAAAAAAACGTCTGTCTAAAATATTATATTCGGTTTATTGGAAAGAACATAAAATTTCGCATTGACCCTGAAAATATCGTAAAAATAGAATCAATAGAAAAATTTTGATAGATGTTTAAAGTTTAAAAATTGAAAAATATTGAGTTCGGAAAATTCATTACCGTTTTTTAAAAAATAAAAAAAAATATTTCTATTACTTTTAAAACAACTTTAATGATTTATTTTGGAAGTACAACCCATAAAGAAAATAAACAATCCACTTTTAAAAGAGAAATTACGAGTTTTTTTATATTTTATTCGCAGTTTCGTGTTAGGGGTGTCAAAAATTCCTACAAAAATTCTGATACACCTAGTGTACTATATAAACGTTTTTATTAACAACAAAGGATCAGGTTATAGTTCAATAGTGCAACACTTGAATCCTTTACTAATTCTAATATTATATAAACTCTAGATAATAAAGGGAGCAATTTCCATAAATTTGTTACACTTTTTTATTTCATACTTCCGTCCTTTCCAAACACAAACATATTCTTGGTATATCAAGTTACAAAATTACACAAAAAAATCCAATATTTTTTCCTTGAGCAGGTCTGTAACAATTTGCTTTTAAAAAGATGAATTTTCATTCGGGATCGTAGATAGAAATTTGATACAAAATGGTTGTTTTTCTTTATTTTATTTTATTTATCTTTTTTTTTTTTCAAATTTTACTAAATGCTCATAAATGGTGGATTTTTTATATATTATCTCTTTGTGTCAGCTCCCGTAAGATTTCTTATTCTCAATTAATGTCTTTATTTGGTAATCATCTGTAGAGGATGGTCTGTCTGAGCGTTTAGTGGTTATAAAGTAGCACTAATATTAAAGAATTACTCACAGTAAGGGAAAACTGGCGGTTATGTCAACGGATCATTAAATCTAAGGGAGATAACCAGCATAGATATAGCAAAAATAAACATATTTTGCAAGATATAATTTGGGACGCTGAATAATCAGTAGAAAAATGAAAGAACTTTAATTGAAAAAGAAGAGAAAAATATGATTATACGAATACTGTACCTGCAAGATGTTGCTGTCCAATTAGCCAATGAAAAATGCTTCCCTTATTTTAAAGAGAAAAAAAAACGAACACTTTATCTTGTGCTTTGAACGTTATTTTTTCCTCTTTTTTTTAAATACATTTGTACATAATAGTAAAAAAAAAAAAATTTAATCATAGACAGAAATGACTGATTACCTAAGATAAAGAAAAACAAATTTCTTCTTTTTTTTTTTTTTTTTTCGTTTAAAAAAAATTACATTGGCGGTTTAAATACGTCAAAATCTCCTTCAAAAACATTTTCTATTTTCGTTGTTTTGTGTGCGTTAATTATTATGCGCCCCAAATCATACCTTGCAAAATGAAACTACAGAATAGTAAAAAAAAAAAATTAATAAATAAATTAAACTTGAATCATAGCCAGAAATTGGCGGTTTAAATACTTCAAAATCTCCTTCAAAAATGTTCGTTAATTAACAAGTTTATATAATTTTTGTTTTTTTGATTAATTAACATCGTTTAAAACAAGTTTAGTTAATTCTTGTTGTAGATTAATTAACATCGGTACATTGTAGCAGTTTACTTTTGTTTTGTGTACGTTAATTAATAAGTTTATTTTCTTACTTAAAGTTCGTTGCTTCACTTCGCTAACTTGTTTCCTTTTCGTAAACTGCTTCAACAATTTCTGGAACTCGGCTACAGTAATCGCGTAATCATTTTTTTTTTTTTTTTTTCATTTAACATTCTTTCATTGTTCTACTGATTGTTTCAGCGTCCCAAATTATATCTTGCAAAATATGCTTATTTTTGCTATGTCTATGCTGGTTATCTCCCTTAGATTTAATTATCTGTTGACATAAGCGCCGGAAAACTTTCATCTTTTGATCAGGAGGATAACAATTCGAACCATTGGACGATCTGCACGCATGCATAGTTGAGCGTTTGGGAAAAGAGGACTCATACTTTCTATGAGGCAAATGACGATTGTCGAAGGGAAAGTTGAGTATCACATGACAGATGACTATTTGGATTATTCTCATCTTCTCGAACACATCTGACGATCTTTCCGGACCTTTATGTCGAATTGGGTACGCATACGGAGTATAGAACTGAATTTAATCAACGTGAGTAGATTGTTCTCGTTCCGTCAATCATAACCGGATAGTAGTGCCAATTAATTATTATGGTATTCTTATTGATTACTGCTTATAGCGGCGATCGAATTTAAACCCCCATAAGATTGCCACTCCAAGCTGGTTGCTAATCAACGCTTTCATCCGTTATACTTGAAGAAGGTCGGAGGTTACATCGGATGTATTTTAAGATTGCTTGTTCACAAATGGACGCGTTCTTCTTTATATTAACATAAGTGTGAATTAACTGTGTGAATTTTGCTATAAACGTCTAAGGTTTAGTATGTTTTTGTTTTCGTCAAATCAAAGATGTTTTGTTTTTTGTTTTTCGTTTTTTATTCAATTTTCACCTCAAACAAGGCACTTTGAAGTAGGGGGGTTACTATCGGGGACATAATTTGCGGGGGCATTATGAAGGGAGATGAGTAGAACGATGGTTGTTCACATTACACTTGAACTTCTGCATATCAGTACAGTTGGGAAAGCAGAATCTCGGAACGGAGTTCCAAAGACTTGCAGTTCTGGGGACGAAGCTATTGGAGTAAAAGTCTTTCTTACACCTAAGGATCTCTACTGTAAAGGGGTGGGACTTAGTTGCTTGTTGGGTTTTATCGGGGTAGTCACGCCGAGGAGGTACAAGTACTTGCAGTTCGTCAGAGCATTCACCATTAAAGTATTTGCAGCAGCCTTGGCAATGCTCTCAATGTATATATTCCAGTTCACGTTCCCTGTAAACGTTAGGCCGAGGGGTTTAAAAGAAGTACTTTCAGGCAATGTGTTCTTGGCCATTGCTATCGGTGGTAGAGAAGGTTTCTTATAGTTATTGAAGCAAACAAGTTTAGTTTTGGCAGCATTGAATGTGACCATCCATTTTTGTCTCCATTCCATTACAGATTGGAGGTCATCGTCTAGTGTTTCTGTCATTTCCTTATATATGTGCTCATTTGTTTTCCCCTCATGCCTGTTATAGAGAGTGGTATCATCGGCAAATATACCCATCTCCGAAACAAGCTTAGTTAATCACAACAGTATAGTTTCATGTAGTGTAGCAAAATGTTGTATAATGCCAGAAGTTGGAGAAAAACAATTCCCTCAGGAAAAGGGGTGCACTTTGAGCGGATGCAAAAATAGCTGAAAAGGAATGCGTCAGCATTGCGATTCTATCTCTGCTCTACCGTTATTTTCATGTCAGGTTCCTGTCTAGGTTTCAATTCATGCCTCACCCTACAAACATCCACAACAAACACTTGTCTAGCTACAACCACTATCAACAATTCCCCTTACTATAGGTATGTGCCTAAACTAAACGCAAATTCCATAAACAAAGTTTCATTCTTAGAATTGCCCGCATTATACTGAAGGTCTGTTTTCTAGCTAAAATATGGTTGTTTTCAAGTCCAATGTAAACAAGTACTTGTTAAGCCGACCTCTCAAAAATCGAAGGATTTAAAACATTGAGGGGTCGCATCTCCTAGGCATCTGAATCATACCTTATTCCAAAAAAAGCAAAAGCCTGTTTATTAACGAGATAGTATTTCCAGAATCATATCAAGGCTGTATGCTCGATATTTACTTCCTTTCCAGCGCAGAAACATGTTGCAAGGCCGGAAGGTGGGAGGTAGAAAAACTCAGTATACTCGACATTGCAATCTGGCTCCCACAAAAATAGTCTGAACAGATCTGTTGATATTCACCGGTAGGAACACCTAAGGCGACTAGCAATAAACAAGCCTCAAAGATGCACGGTAAAGCCTAGGACCGTACACATAGAACGAAACCTCACACAACAGAGAATGACCAGTGATGCCTTATAGCAATGCTCTCCGTCGAACTGATTGTTGAAGACATATCCACAACTACTATTATTTTCCACTTCGCCAGCAGGTTAAATACAAGGTGAGATGGGGGTTTTGAAAAGCCATCACCCAAGTGGAAGTGTACACTCGCATACAAAACATGCTTGGGTGGGTCTCGTCGGTATTCCACGGTAGGGCCGCTTCAGGCGACTAGAAGTAAACTAACCCGTTCCGAAAGTAAGAAGGCAACGCTTGAGAAAATGTACTACTTAGGAATGAACAGGACCAGAAGACGTATTCCCGGCTGGTTGTTTATCTCCATCCCACGGCGGAAAGATGTGGCATACGGTCGCGAAGTGGGATTTGAAATGCTAGCGAACTAGAAGAAGGGCACTTTGGAGTGCTAAAAATGCCTGGGCAGGTCTATCGGGATACCTCTGTATGGGCACCTTAAGTAATGAACAATAAACTAAACTCTTTTAGAAGAAGGCAAAGCTTGGAGGGAGGGCTTTCTAAGACTACACAGGACTATACCTCAGCCAAGTGCTACGTTGCTTCTGTGAGAAAGAGGCAGTAGGAAGACAAAAAGGTCCTCACTCACTAGATTTCGAAGACGGTTTTGTACTCTATCCATGCAGGGCATAATATTTTAGAAGATGCTCCCCAGTGTTCAATCTATGTATTTGACTTATGTAAAAGTAGAACATTCTGTCAGGGGTGAGATACTTTCTGGTGAGATAAAATGGTCCAAACGTTTTTTTAATATGCTTTGGCATTCTCGACTGGTATAAAAACAGTCAACAAACCAGTCCAGATGTGGATAAACTAGAAAGT
>NC_136490.1:132222381-132232381 GCF_053919585.1 Euprymna scolopes | reverse complement strand
CCTACCCGTGAACATCCTACCAAGAACTGCTAAAGCAAGGTGAAGTTAAGTTGAGACTAACCAGGATTGTCCTTAGGATTTGTTTATTCTTATATCAAAACATAATTTTAATGGGAACTGAAGCATTTTTAATTTAATTGCAAAATCTGATGGAATAATGGGTATTCTGGGGAGGAATGTCAATTCGCACTTAGCCATATAAGTTAATATGACAGCCTCTATCTCATGAGGTTGCGTGCATTTAACACATAATATTGTTCCATTGCATAGCCGATTCTAAAGTAGTATAATTAGGTATCCAGCTTTCAGCTTTAATTTGTGTGGTGGCATACCAGGTAATTCTGATGAATTTTAAAATTATGTACGTATTGTACGGCAAGATCATCATCGGGAGTAGAATCTAGAGAACTGAAAGTTTGTTCCTCACCTGGAATCTCGTAAAGCTGTTGTTGATTGATGACATATATCATGTCATTTTTAGGAGTAACAATTGCTCCTTTCGTTAGCTATTTGGGATGCGCATAGTTTTTATCTGTGTGTGAGTAAACTTTGCTACTAAGTTTTGTGAATGATAAAACAATAAGTCAAACACCTGAAGTAATAACAATCTTGCCATGTTTGGTTGTTGGGATCTTGCCATCACCAATTTTTAGAAGTAAAGAGGCAAACTCACCAGCCATTGGGTGAAAATTAAGATGGATATGCATGCTTGCAGATAGTGTTACAATCTTGATGTACTTCCACAAATATGCAAGCATGGCGCTCGTCAGCAGGATTTCCAGGAGGAAGTATTTGTCGTAAGTCATCCGATAATAAAAGTGTGATGCCATCCATGACAACGTCACGTCTCTTGAAAACCCTCGATCTTTTATTTAGAGCTTCAAATGCTTTTTCATGCGCCATTGTATATTCAGCCCATACGATCAAGGAACAATTCTGTAAAACTTTAATATGATTCTCATTCTATTTGGCATCGGATATGTTGTTCAGGGTAAAGACGATTTTAAGCGAGCTGTTCTACCGCCAGGAAGAAGGATGGCTGCAATACCCGATGAGGTCACAGCTATTTTGCATTCTGACCGAACTTTTGCTTGGTAACAAATATCTTTTCTGTACCTCTGGCAGCATGAAGCCATCTTGCCGATCTTCTACAGTATTAACTAAATACTAAAAACATGAATTTGCTCACTATTTAGAAATGCTTGTTCATGTAATTGGTAGTTGAGTTCATATCTCTAAACGGTAATAGAGCAGGTGAGATAAAGCCTGAATCTGCCAGTGTTTTACCATTCATCTCATAAGTTACGTATTTTATATTAACCAGGGCCATATTGAAGATTTTGTCTGAAAATGTTGCATCAAACTCAGGATGGTGATTACGTTTCCTAAGAAAGAACAATTCACTGAATGCGTTTTTGTGTGCATACCAAAGTCGTGTTGAATAAAACATGTAGTTAACATGATGGCAAACAAATATCTAAAATTATGTGCCGATTCATATGCAGATGCTTCCTGTTATGTAGCATCTCAATAGTTATCATCATCAAGCAGTCTAATGCACTGTATGCATCCTTGAAAGTATTCATAATTTGACTATTGATATCTTTTTAGGTCATTAAAGCTCTAGGGACCTCTGACATGGTGTAGAAGCAGTCTCAAAGAGAAGCATTTAAATTGATGTGTATACCCTGTCCAAGGCTTCTGTTTTTGTTTTGTTTTGTTTTTTGTTTTTTGTATGTTTTGTTTTTGTTTTTGTTTTTGTTATTTTTTTTTTTTTGTTTTTGTTCATATACGGATGACCCGGTCGCTTGAAAATCTTATTTAAAGAGTCCAATGAATATTAAACGAGAATTTCAACATACAAAAGTGTACGTGCAAAGAAGCTTGCTTTACTGTCAGAGTTGCTGCAGGTGAATTTGTAACTTTATTCGCTGCATTGCTTTCAGTGTAATACATTCTCTGTCCGTTTTCTAGACGAACTGACGGGTAAATAAGTGGTGGATGATGAACATGTGCGTGGAAGTTTAGTATTCTCCAAATGGCTTCATTATTTGAAATGTAACGGCCTGTTACACATCTCTTAACTTCATCACGAACATCAGGTTCAATTATAAAGTCAACTTGATCACTGCCTTTATTCACAAATTTACAAAAGTACACAACTGATTTCACACTGTTACAATATTCACCGTTGATATGCGTGTTAAAAAACTTACAAAGGAGTTTATTATATGGTATAATCCATCAGTTGTCTACAGAACATTTTACGTTGCCAGGGAGGATAACTGTTATTACAAATCCCCCAGCAACAGTAAATAATCAGCGATATCGTGGATAAATATTTTTATCCGACTGAGTTTCATTCAAAAAATGTACGGAATATATCTTAGAGCATTATCCTTTTCTAAGACATGGTGCAGAGTTGTTTATGTTTCTAAATGGTCCATGAACCATGTGGTGTCTTATATGATGTAAAACTGGACCTGTCACACGATCCAGAATTTCCACAATGAAGACCGAGTCTATATAAGAGAATCTCAACTATTGTTTAAGCCAAACCAGACAGTGGCCGTGTGGCAATCCTCTTTTCTGCCATTGTAAATGTATGCTAATATCTCTTCGAAAATGTTCCTTTCATAAGAAGATGGTTAAGGACACCTAGTTTTAGATGAAAACCTATTGCTATAGAGTCAGGGCGAGTATGTGGTTTTTGATTCGGAAGCAGTTCCTTCACACCTTTAGGCCATTTCGGTAAAAGTAATAAATAAATCTGCAGTTGCATGTTTTCTAACATAGATCATTGCATCCTCTGTGTGTTCATGCATATACAGAGATCCCATCTGTACAGAGATCCCATATAAATGTTGCTGGTAATATGGTCAATTGACCCATATTTTCAGTATTGCCATCAGTATTTAGCGAGTCTCTCAAATAAATGTAATGAGCAACTATTAATTCCCTTTGATGAGTTTTAATGTGAATAAGCATTCCATGCTTTATTTTAGCATATATGTAAATTTTATGCATTGCTATATATAGCTACAAAGATTTAATGAGCTTGTTGAAACTCCTGTCACGGACCATAATCCTATATGCGTAGAAAGCATTACATATCTTCTCTACTATTAACTATTTGTTATGAGGAGTTGTTTTACACACAGAGAAGGAATATCCTTTTTTTACATGGAGGACACAACTTATCAGGGCTCGGAAGCCACTCGGGGATAAGGGTTATTACGTGTACAGGAATCAATGGGATAGTGTCGTAGTAATCGATGGTATTGGAGATTTGATAAAGTGTCTTACTTAAGGGGGCGGTTTATCAGGAATTTGTTTATGTTGGACTTGAAGACATCCAAGTTGTAGTCAGGTGGGAAACAGGCAAACGGAAGAGTGTCCCACAGGTGTGCAGTTCTAAGAAAGAAGCTTTGTTCATGAAATCTACGCTTGTATTTAGGTACAGATAAAGAGTGGGGAAAATTATTGACAGTGATTTCAGCTAGACGAGTGTTTATCGTGAAAGATTGGCGGGGGGGACGAGAGATTTGAACTCAGACGAGCACTTACCATGGAAATAATGATAAAACAAAGACAGGCTCGCAAGGCCCTTCTGTAGGAGAGAGGTTGCAGGGAAGAGAAAAGCGCACCCCCACCCCACTAAGCCACGAAGTCTATTTTGTACTCTGTCAAGGCAGGATAGGCTGTTTTTAGCAGCTCCTGCCCAGATGTTGCAGCAGTACTTGATCCTTGGACGTACTTGGCTTTTATATAGATAGAGAATTGCATCAGTAGTGAGATATCTTCTGGAGCGGTAGAAGAATCCTACCATTTTCCCAGCGACCTTAGCAACAGACTATGTACGTGTTCCATTTCAGATCAGGAGTAAAGGTGAAGCCCAGAAGCTTGTCAAAACATGCAGCCTCCGCAAGACGAGAGCCATCCATTTCAATTGATGCCAGACGGGGATCAGAGTATTGATGATGTAAAGATAGGAGCTTGGTTTTAAATGCATTAAAAGTAACCAGCCACGTCTTCCCCCATTGTATCACGCGCTCAAGATCAGAGGAGAGAGAATCACAGAGAACTTTGTCATTTACGGCCTTTGATGTGTTGCCATAGATGGCCGTGTCATCAGCATAGATGTCAACGAATGATTTAAATATGTGTTTTGGGAGATCATTGGTGTAGATCAGGAAGAGAGTTGGGTCCAGGATGGACCCCTGAGGGACTCCAGCATAATTACTCTGGGCCTCTGATTTCTGCTCATCAACCACTACTCTTATGAGCCTATTAGAAATTATTTAATAATTGAGAAAACGTTTCTAGTTCTACCGTAGCTGGAAACCTTGTGAAGTAGGCCTTTATGCTATACCTTATCGAAGGCCTTTGATATGTCAAGAGCAATTGCCCTAGAAAGGAAGCCTTTGTCAAGAGATTCACTAATCCTATGAGATATAACCGTTAGCACATCTGCTGTAAATCTAGCAGAACGGAAACCATGTTGTGTGTCACTAAGAAGGTTATTTCTGCTGAGGTGGTTGACTACTTCTCTATTTAATATGGATTCCAGCAACTTACTCATGACACACAGGAGACTTATTAGTCTGTACTAAGAGGGAAATGACTTATCACCTGAATTCTTAAATACAGCGCATACTGATGAGATTTTCCAGGGTGTTGGAAATCACTTCTCCTTAAGGCAACGCTTAAACAATTTTGTAAGTATGAGGGCAAGTTCTGGTTGAAGCTTTTTCAACACTATAATTGGAATGCCGTCAGGGCCAGTTGCTTTACTGGAATCACGGTTCTTGATTAGCTTGGCGATCTCACGCACAGATATTTGTATGTTGCATAGCGTGTTGTCTGTTAGAGGAGGAAATATGGGGAGTTGATGGCCTTTGTCGCATAGAGTAGGATTAGCTGCAAAGTTTTTGGCAAATAGTTTGGGCTTGTCTGATGAAGACGAGATGACCTCAGGTCCATTGATGATAGTTGGGATAGAACGCACTCTTCTGTTCGGGATCTTGGTGTGAACCAAGCCGCTGCTCAGCTACTTTGGATTTAACGGACTGAGCATATAGCTCTCTTGCATTTTTTATTACTCTTTTACAGTGGTTGCTGGCGTTCCTGTAAGCAGCTTTAGTCTCAGTGCATATATTATGTTCGCAGCTATGAAAAAAGTTAGTTCTGTGCGCGATGGCAGCAGCACATTCTGGGGAGAACCATTGCTGATTGTTAGGTTTTTGTTGGAATTTTTTGGGTAGTATGCCTACAATTAACCATTCACTCAGGCCTGATACTATAGAGGACACATCTCTTTTAAACATGGAATCCAGAGGTAGATCAGATATGAATGTACGGAAGCTATCCTAGTCAGCCATAGAGTATCGATATACAGTACGGTGGAGAGGTACGTCTGAAGACTTATTACATTTCATTTTTATCTTAACTGATACAACAGAGTGGTCGGAGGATCCCAGAGGAGATAGAATGGAACATGAACATAGCCCAGGAGAAGTTGTGAGAAAAAGGTCTAGAAGGCTTGCATATTGACCAGTAGTATCGGGCACATGGGTGGGTTCGTGAACAATCTGAGTGAGGTCATAGGCAATGACAAAATCATGACAGAACGTCCTCTCATCATGTTTTATTTGAGTGGGACAGCCATTCCACATTATGGACATTGAAGTCACCGGCAATGTGAATGTTAGCCGAAGGATATCCTTCTTGACCTGCTCAATAAATGATTGGGTACAGCAAAGAGTCATATTCCAAATTTGTTTCTGTAGTGAATTGTTTCCGAGATGAAAAACGATGTCCGATGGTGGAACTCCTGGCCTACTATTACAGTAGCAACCCCACGTGTGTCAGGAACATTAAAATTACGGAGTTTTTCAGCATGTGTAATCATTTTAAATCATCGCATGCAGCATGCTTCATAGTTATCGAAAAGTTTTAGATAAATTTATTTTCTCAGTGAAGCATACTTTGGATTTCAAGAACAATATCAAACTTTGTGTTTGATGCATAGTTTCATCGTGTCGTTGATTCTTGCTGTCCATCACCCATGAAATATATTTTTAAATACTGTGGATTTCTAACTTCGATGGGAAGCAAGAAATTAATTCTATAACAAAAGCTTTTAATGTCGGCATATAGGCCTTTTCAAGTATTTGTTCTGCACCAACGCGTGTCATACTGAAACACTTATAATTTATAATGTCGTTCAATAACGTGTAGAATTATGCGAAGTAATTTTAATGGTTTAGGAAATGCACCTAAATCTGAAGGAGTAATTCTCCAACCAGAACAAGATACATGGTGACTCTATAATCCATTTTTTTGTTTTGTTTTTTTTGCTTTGCATTGTCTGCAAGTTGTTCCATTATTCAATGTGCCTATTTGCATATCTGAACGTAACTGAGCAGCATCATATTTAGGCTTCGCATGTAACCGCATGAATAGTTGTAAGTGAGGTTTGTACATGCATGGCTTCAAATATAGCATATCTGATTCGTCCAAAGGATATGTTCCGCAGGTGTGTTTATGTCAGTACGCTGAGCTTGTTCCACCTCATATGTTTTTTGTGGCTACATGATCTTTCTGGTGTGACTCAGAGTCTCGAGGTTCATTTTCGTTGATGAAAATACCAAAATTGTCTTCTTGAAACTACTCATAATTTTCCGATTTTTTTTTTTTTTTTTTTACAAAAGAGTCACCACTTATCAAGGCCCCGTGACCATTCGAGGATAAGGGTTAATGAGTGCACTGAAGTTAATGGGAAAATGTAGTAAACGTTAGTAGTGGAAATCGAGTAAATTTGATTACTTAAGGGGAGGCTCATCAAGATGTTGGACTTGAAGATGGTCATATTGTAGTCAGTTGGAAAGCAAGAAAACGGAACAGAATTTCAGAGGCCTGCAGTTCTAAAAAAGAAGCTTCGTTCATGGAATCTACGTTTCGGTTTAGACAATGATAAAGAGTATGGGAAATTATTGGTAGTGGTTTCAGATAACGAGTGTTTTTCGTGAAAGTGAGGCATGTAGTCTTCCCAAGACGCGAGCCATTCATTTCAACTGATGCCAGACGGGGATCAGAGTATTGATGATGTAAAGATAGAAGCTCGGTTTTAGATGCATTAAAAGTAACCAGCCACCTCTTTTTTCATTGCACCACGTGCTCAAGATCAGGAGAAACCAGAGAGAACGTGGTCATTTACAGCCTTTGAAGTGTTGCCATAGATGGTAGTGTCGTCAGCATAAATGTCTACGAATGATCATTGATTTAGATCAGGAAGAGAGTTGGGCCCAGAATTGACCACTAAGGAACTCCAACACTAATACTGTGAGCTTCGAACTTCTGACCAACACCCAGCATTAGTCAACAAAAAGGTCCAATTATCCTCCACGACAATGCCCTTCGTACGTTGCTAAACCGACCATGCAGAATTTCGAAAATCTGTCTCATCCACCATACTCTCCAACCCTCTCACCTAGCACTTTTTCAAGCATCTTGACAACTTTCTGCGTGAGAAATGCTTCAAAAACCTAAGCGATATTTAAAACACCTTCAGCGACTTCATCGTCACCAGCACGCAAGAGTTTTACGTAACTGGCATAAATACACTTGTTTTGTGTGGACACAAATGTGTTGATTCTAATGTTGCTTATTTTGATTGATAAATATTTGCTTGAACCGAGATATGTTGATTTGAATTTAAAAGTTAAAAACTTTCTTGTCAACCTCATATTTCCCACGAACTGCAAAGACTTTTAGACCCTCTCCCTGTTTCCTGCTTCTCTGACTGTACCAGCAGTCAGAAATTTTAATACAGTGTGAATAGACAGCTGTTAAACTCCGTACGTTGTACCCCTGTAAACCTGGCACTAAATAGCAGCACCTTCCAAATGTCAATGTGCCTTATTTGAGATGAATAAGAATAGAAATGGAATTGCTGTTTTCTGTTTGCTAGTTTTCTAACTATGAAATAGTATTTTTGTTTTTACCTCCTTGCATCAAGTTGGTTCGTGCCTAGTCTGGAATGATTTGCTTAAAAAAAAAGAATATTTCTGTGGTGATATGACAATCAAGCTTTCAGTACCTTCTTCTCTCCATCTCGCTATCTTCTTCTCAGTAAGAACTTTCATGAATGTTATAAAAAAAAAGAAAGATTGACAAATAAAATTGGACCTTAAAAATCTATTTGCGGTTGTATTCATTCTTCAGAGTATATATCCCACATTCAACTTCATCTCTCATGGGATGCCCCACAGATAGTTGGCATGTGGTAACATCGAAGAAAAACATCAAAATCTACTTTCCTATCCCTCTACATGTGCTTAGGGTCAATCCGTATTCATGTGGGTAGAGCTCCTTTGTAAGTGCTTTCTGTCTGTCAAATACATTACTGCATGACTGCTTCTCTGCACCCCGTCTTTAAATCTAATGTCAACATATTATTGTTGAATAATCAGTTCATATCATTGTCAGTATTAGCATTCCCATAGTATTCCTCACCTTTAGGTTGAGAATCATTTCCGCCTAATTAACCCTTATCATCGAATGGCTGTTGGCATTGATGATCTAATAATAAAAAAAACTTTTGATCCATAAGAAAGAATGTCATAAATGGCAAAAAATGTATTATATTTTCGATAACAAAATATTTTTTATACATAAGTACTTGAGTCTTTCATCACCTTCTCTGGGCCGCCGTTTCTCTTCATCGTCGCAATTTTGTTTATTGATTGATAAAGCTTCTTTTCATGCAAGAACAGACACAAGGTAACGTTTGTTGAGAGTTTTCTTAAAGGTTTTATTTTCGAAACCATTAACGTAGGACAGAAAAATTAATGTTCTCTTAGCTAATTATTATGTTAACTTCCTAACTGAAATAGCAGCATACAATCAGAGATATGGAGGTAACATTTTGCAGTTAGACATTATTAAAGTTTCTTTTGTTATTGGCCAACTGACTCGAGTAAACCATGGCAGACTCGCAATGTACAATGTCTCCTTCGCACGGTTCCCATAGACATTTCAAAATCTTTCTTTCTCTCAGTTCGAAAAAAGTGATGTCATTCGTCATCTCACTATGTTTTTGTTTACGCCGTTTAACCTTGACCTTACATGTCAGCCACATTTGATTCAACACTGGGAATAATTCTGTTTTGCAGATCTGTGTTATTAGGACATGCACTCAGTGTGGCTCTTGTTAAAATTTACATCAGCTAACTAATATGTAACACAGTAACTGGTGGTTTATTTTGCTTTGGAATAAATTAGAAATATATAAAACATGGAAGCAACAGCATGACCGAGGGATAAAAAGATAAGGAAGAACAATTTGTTAGAAAATGTACAAGGTTTTTATTTCATAAAAATAGTGAAAAGTCACTTGATCGTGTTTTTTGTTCACTTTTTGTCATTATTGTTTAAATTGAACTTTTACGTGACATTATTATCAAATATCATTTTACTGATCAATTGATGTATTTAAATGTTAACATATGAGCGATTGAATCGAGATCATTAGAATATCATGTTCAGCAGGGAAAACAATGCTTTCCACTGAATGCATAGCATTTCATAATTAGAATAGAGTTCTTTCGGTAGTGCCAATGTAAATTACTATTTGTCTTAATCATGATCTATCCCATCTAACATTTATCGTTGGCAGTTTTTGACCTTGGAGTACTACTTTTTTTTAGCTTCTTGCATCAAGTGGTTCCATGCATTGTCTGGAGCGATTTCCATAAAAATTTAAAAAAAAAAAAAAAAGAAAGATATGTACTGCTATTTCTCTTACTGTTTAATAGCTTAGCGATAAAAACTCCAACTGCTGGTTACAGTTTCAAATGATCTGGCGATTGGATTTCAAATCTTCATGAAAGCACCCACCATACCTTGGAATAACTACACACACACACACACACATATATATATATATATATATATATATATATATATATATATATTTATATATAAATGTATATATATA